>NW_009636159.1:60212-130834 GCF_000690535.1 Cariama cristata
AGTACTGTCTGTTCTTAATAAATTTTTAGTATTTTCATTCCTTTTAATTTATCACCTCTTCTGATACTCAGTTGGAGGCAGATCCTTCAACACATCCCCTTCTAGAAAGGCTTCCAGCAGGATGACAACCCCTGCGATTCTTCTGTAATAAAGCAGACACACAGAAAGTTCATGTGGATTTTCTGCTCCAGTTGAAATACAACTTTTCTACCTTGATCATATATTTTCCAAGTAGAGACTTTGCCTTCCTGCTCTGGATGTTTTTGAAAATGGATTTATTACTAGTTTTAATGTGTTTAGGAAGTTGACGATGAGAACATTCCTTGGTCTTCATTCATATTTTTATTTTTAACATGCAGAGTGAGGATTTTTTTTGCACCTTCCCCATTTTCCCTCTTTGCCATAATCTCAGCTTCTTTCACAACCTCAAAAGGAGTATCTTTTTAATTCTGATAAGTTTCTTTACTTTTTAATCTATGTCAGTTTTGGAGGCAGTTTGTTTATTCCAGTATGTTGGTTTCTCAATAATTATTTTAAAACTTGTTTGGATTCATTTATTGCTGTTTTCAGTGAATTATTAGCTCTTGTGCTAATAATGCATCTCACAACAGAGAACCCCCACGTGTTGATAATTTGCTATTAATTTTTCAGCCTGGCCTTTTCTTTTTAAATAAAGTAAAAGTGTTGTTCTGTAGGATGAAGAAGTCATAAATCAAATTTATTATTTGTAACTCTGCATATTTGTTTCTAAGCAGAGCGGGCCTTTCAAAAACAGAAATAATACATCTTTTAGGTACAGAAATAAAAGATTCGGCATCCATAAACTGATACATTTTTGGGAACAGATAGATAAAGACTCACGATGATGGTGATGATTAACGAGTGGATGGTTCTAATTAGTCATATGCAATATTAATGTAAGTGTTCAAAGTAATTTCTGTTAATTCAGTGCTTAGCACCTAAATAGTAATTTTAAATGAACTTTTTGCAAGAGAGCATCCTTTTTTTCATTCCAATTAGAAGTTTTGTATCTGCTATTGTATACTTCTGGAGTTACTTTTTTATATTTTACTTTTGTGGCTAGAGCTGGTTAAACTAGGAAGCAGATTGTAATGGTTCATTAAATTTTTTTTCAATAATTTCTGTGACTAGTTGTCTTGTATTTGCTTGACCACTGAAACTGAGCAATGAGTTGGGATTATTTTCACTCAGATTCTGACTAATCCCATCTAACATACTTCACAGGAACGGTAAGCAATACAGACAAATGGCAAAGAGCTCTAAGTCAGAGTTCAGTTCTTCACAAAGCTACAAATGGATGAGGAAATGTAGGGATGAGTTGTTTATAAGCAGTGACCTTTAAAGGAACACTCAGGTTATATTCTTTACAGAAATCTTCTCTTCTGGAATCATTACAGAATTCCTTATAAATATTTCTTTCTTAGTTTCTGCCAATCAGAAAGAAAAAGGAAAGGTGGTTTAAAGACTTTAAAAATGTTTTGGTCTCCGTTTCAACATTTCTGGCAGGAGTTACAATGATGTTAATACTGCTGGCTAGAAAGGGGTCACATCTGTCTTTGAGTCACAATGCTGCTCACCTTTTGAAGAGGCAGCTTAGCCACCTTTGAAATATTTGTACGCTAGAGCCAGGTGGGTTTGGTTCCCCGGCATACCTAACATTGTTTATTCACAATCTCTCTATGAACTTGCAATCTTGATTTCATTCAGGACTTAAAAAAAGAAGATAAGCACAGTGTTCCAGTTCGAAACGTTCTCATCTGTAAACAGTCTTGGAGGCGGTGTGGGGGCAAAGCGGATTTTCTGATTCATCGGGCTTGTTCCTTCCCCGTAGCTCCGACCCTGTGCTTTTGTTTTCCCTGGCCGTAACCTTAGTGCCTGCCTTATTCTCTCAGGATGTCTCTCTCCCCGATGTCAATCCTGCTGGTGCTTATACTTTCTCAAGTTTCCTCAAATCCTTAACATCCTCTGACATCTCTTTAAAAACAGTATCTGTCGTCTTGTCTTGGAAAAGTAAGGGGGAAGGAAAGGTTGGTTATTTTAGTTTTGTTTTTTTAAGAGCAGGAGAAAAGTACTATGTCAGTCATACCGTAGGAAAATGAGTCTTGTTCATTCTTCAGCATGACAAGGACACGGAAAAACTTCTTTCTGATGAAATTTCCAGGCTACAGTAGTTCTTGGTGGTTTTCTAACAACCAGCCTCAGGTTCTACACTTTCATGATGTCAGAATTTGTTTTTCCAAAAGCAACTAAGCACTCTCCCCACAACACAAACTAATCTGGTTTTTATATCGTAGTTATCATATCGTTAAAGTTACATTGCTGCTGACCTCAGCAGAGTTATCCTTGATTTAGGTGAAGGGAAATTGCATCCCACTCTTTTCATGCTCTTCGAAAAATAAAAATAAAAATTTATAAGGACGGCATCTGTGGAAGATTGAGGGCGATCTGTAGATGTTTTCTTAAGTGCCCTGAAAGCCCGCGCAAGAATGGTTACAGTTTCACTCCCTTTATTATTTTAGCCTGGGTAGTATTATGTATTCTGAATAGCTCATTGATTATAACACATTTTGATAATGCCTGTGTGCGTTTTAAATGTATGTTCACTTCTGTTTCTTCTAGGCGTACTCTGTCTATGATGAAGACATTGGCTATTGCCAGGGACAGTCTTTCCTCGCAGCTGTGCTTCTACTTCATGTGAGTTAATTGCAAAATGAAAGCTTTCATATTTGAAACCAAAGCAGCTTTAAAATCCGTAGTACTGTAACATGCTATTTGACAGATATTTACTGTTGTTCATTTGTCTACATTCATTTGCCTCTTGTTGCTTTTTGACAAATAGTGACTAATGCCTTCTATCTTTATGAACGTAGATTTCCTTTATCTAGGAGAAATCCATTAAATTGTCAAGTACTTCTGTGTCAAAACCTGGAACTGATTTGTTGCATATTAATATTTTCTTTTAATTTAGTTGTCACGGAGGTGAACTCGCTTTGTGTTTATGGGGAATTTGACTTCGGGAGATATTCTCAGAGGAGCTAACCAGAGCAAGCAGTCTAATTAATTTTCAGTGAGACTTTTTCCACCTAGGGACATTTTATAAAATCTTTTGAGTGAAAACTGAATTTTAACCTTGATATTTTAGCCGGTAACTAGAAACTGTACAAACTTTGATCTATTGCTTTTTATATATACATGTGCGTGTATGTGTAGAGGTAGAAAAATACACAATTTTTATATTTGCAAGATGCTTTAACTTTGACCTAACAGTGGAAACGCAGCAGATTCAAGTAGCGTGGATATCGTAAAGAATATCTGAATAAACCACCCAAAACCCCAACAGCAACTCTTACTCAGGCTCTTGCCTGCTTTTTCTGTCAGGCTTTAATTAATAAATGATTAATGATCGTTGAAATACATTTCAGATTGTAGTTTGGAGTCAGCTGTTGGTGGTTTATGTGTTACACATACACTTCCTAAGGCATCTAGAACTCAAATTCAGATTAATTTAAGTTGTAATTCCTAGCGAGATCTATGGCTCCTTGAAGATGTAGGGAGCATGAGGCACAGTGAGAGTTAGAGAAGCTTTAGATTCTTTAAGGATAATCCTAAATTAGTCACATTGTTGCAATCCCACATATACTGCAAATTAGCTTATCTAACAGTTGTTTTGCAATTAACTTTTTACCCGAAGAAGGATTTTTCAGTTCCACTGGAAGAATAAGCCATTTTCAAGACCAGAGTTGTTTAGAAATGAGTGGGTGTCACATTCTTAACATTTGACTAATACTTCAGCTGCTCTCACTTAGTTGTACGCTGTCATTACTATAGAGAATCACCTCTGTTTCTAGTGTTTTTGGAGGCAGAAGAAATGGCCCTGTACGCAGGGAATACTAAATGGCAATTACACTCATTTTAATATGCCCTTTATAACATTTGCTTTCATAATAGGATATTAAACTGAAATAATCAGAGAAAGGGGGGAAGGGAAGCAGTCTCAATGAGCTCATGTAAGTTGGGAGCTTCCCAGGACGTCGTCAAACTCTTGTTTTTCTCAAATTCTCCAACCAATCTGTATGCTGTGAATGCTTGTGAGATCCTAACTCTTCTATCTTTGCATGGATTTCTAGACCCCCTTCCTTGCCCTTTTTTTCTGGGACAGGATATCCTTTCTCTTCAGTGTAGATATCTCCCAGGGATGGTTGGGTAGCCTGAACCTCCATCCTGGATTTTTGTGATTTTGGTGCTTTGATGAAATTCCCATCAAAGGTGAGCAGGTAACTTCTAATCACAGGGGGACAGTGTTGCCAACTCTTAATTGTTTTACTCAGTCTCACAGTATTTGACTTTTTTTTTTCTTATTGTCTAATTTTTGGAGTCATTGCTATGTTAAAAATGAAAATTTCATTTTTAAGAAATGGTAAATTTCTGGCTTTTGTGATTCCAAAGAAAAGATAATAAGGGGCAAATATCTAAATGCTAAAAATTAGAATGGAAGTCCCCAAAAATATGTGTTTTCGTTAAAATAAACAAGAAATAAAATCTTGATTTATGATTTTGAATTCTTGGGGTTTGTAATATTGGAGAGCCTCTATTCGCTGAGAGCCGAGGACTGGATGGCCTCTGCCTGTGCACAACTTTGGCTTAGCACTTGTCTCTGTTCCTGCTCCCTCTCCCTGTCTCGGGGAAGGAATGATTGTCAATGCACGTGTGGCTGATTGAGCATGCAAGGTAGGTGTGCTTGTGCATGAGCATCTGTCATTTTAGCAGAAATAATTGTTACCTTACCAAAAAAAAAAAGAAAGAAATTTGCATTCATCTTATTACAGAGAAGATTCAAGCCTTTTGGTCAGGATAAAACTATTTTTTCCCTTTACTTTGTCTGCAGCTTTTATCCACTGTCAGTGGGAATCGTTCCACCCAGATAAAACTGTGATAAAGAGCTTTGAGATTCCTAAGAGCTTGTCCTAGGCGAATCTAGCCTGGACAGGTGGCTAGCAGCTGATCTGGCAGTTCTTTATGGTAACTAGTTACTGTCATTTATGATGTCTGAAAATGAAAATTAAAGTGGCTGCCCGTGGCCCTGGAGACAGGCCATAATCGTAGGCTGAACATAAAAGATGAAACACTGAAAGTAATATCAAGAGACTAAATTTCTCTTTGAAGAAAATACCGAGCTTTTATCTCTTGCTGATATTTGATAAGAGATTGGCAAGAGGCTGAATGAGTGAATATACTCAAAGGTCAAGAGTTGTCATTCTTGATGCTCAATCGTTGTTTTCATTTGTTACAATCTGGTGCCTGCAAAAGAAAGGTTGTTTTTAATGTGATTCAAAACCTGATTTAGGGTCTGTAGTGACTCTGCTTGTGCCTATTTTAGTATTGTGTTACCTGAATGCATGGGGGAAGTGGGGGAGATGTCTTATCAGTGGAGGTTTCATGACACAGAGCTTCCCACAAATTCAACATTCAGCGAGCTCAAGCCAACAAATATAAGTTTAGAGTGGCTCACATAACTTGTCTTTTAGTACCACCTTCTAAAAACTCTGTTTGATGAGAAATTTTGGTCAAAATTAAGTAGAAGTTATGGAGATAGGCCTTCTGAAAAGTCATGATGTTAATAGATGGGGTCAGCCTTCCTGAGCTCACTAGTAGGTTCTGGAGGCAAAATTTGCAATTTCCTTATTCATCATGGGAAACCTGACTTCAGAGAGTTTGATGTCCTGGGGTTTGGATGAAAGTAGATAAGCATTGTTCTCACTAAGGGTTGGTTATACCTTAGTTGTCTTGAATTTTTCCCCTTTAACCAAGTCTGTCTCAGTAGAAATGACTGTTGTGAGTTGTCTCTTTCTCTTTTCTTACTTTTTTTTTTTTAAGTTGTCATTCTGTAGCTGAAAGTTGCGTACTGGTTGTTCTCGTATTTATTTGGCAGAAAGAATACTGGTGACAGTTGGGCTGCTTTAGGGATGTATACGTATGTGAATCTATGGTCTGATCCCACGTTTTCTTCAAAGAAGGTCTTACGAAGCCAAATCAAGGAGAATAGTCCCCTTGAGATTTTAGTTGCTTAATTCTACATTCAGAGTAGTTTGCTGAAAATTTTAATAAATCCCTGGTTCTGAATTCATCATGCGTAAGGTATTTAAGTGTGTGTTTGTTTAAGGCATTTCCAGCCTCAGCTCACTTTTTAAAATTATGTTTGTGCGTTTTTCCAAACAGATGCCGGAGGAGCAGGCATTCTGTGTATTTGTGAAAATAATGTATGACTACGGCTTGAGAGACCTCTACAGAAATAACTTTGAAGATCTCCATTGCAAATTTTTCCAGCTGGAGAAGTTAATGCAGGTGGGGCCAGGGTAACAAATTCTTCTGCTTTCATAAATGGAAATACTGGCATGAAGAAGAGATTTATGCTTTGCTTCTGTAAGCTACTGGACAATAAAAGCCCTCTCCTTTTAGAAGTGGGGTAGAACCGAAGCAGGGAAGTTTAAATTCTGGATCCAAACATCTTGAGCCAGATTGATTTCTAATTTATTTTGTCTTTCATATACCAATCTTACTGCTAGTCTTTGTATCCAAGTGGGGTAGGTATCTGGTGGGTTTTTTTCCTCTCTGTTTGCTTACTCTCTCTCTTCCCTATGTCGTGATGTTGCTTAGAGAGAGTGTCTCTGTTCTATTAAGGCCAGAGTATCTTTTGGGCCGGCACCATCAGTGTCCTACTTTCTATGAATTATGTTGATGGTTAAGAGGTCAGGCAAATCAGGACATTCTGGTGCTTATGAAATACAAATCAAGTGTAGGTCATTTTGTAGATTTTACTGTGTTTTCAATAATATTGCTGTTTTTTCAGATGGAATTATTTCATAGAGCAATTTAATATAAATAAACAACTGCAAGTTTTACACACTGTTGTTCTGACTAATAAGGAGTTACTAACAGTTCATTAAGCTTTGACCTGCACTTCTATTGGCGTAGTGAAAGCTAGCTGCTGAAGTCAGTTATTATACATGAACATGTATACCTCTCTGAGATACATTAAAACCAAATAAAAGAGAACACTATTAATTTAATGATCTTTTTTTTTTCAGATGTCAAATTGTGCCTATTTCTTACTTGATGGAGTAGAATTGCATACTAATTAATTTGATACTTCAGCATATGGTCCTCTCAATGTTTACATATGTTAACAAAGATTTTACTGTATTAAAGGAATATGAATATATCATCAGTGTACAGTAGGATTATCAGTGCTTATTTTGTGTTGCTTATATATGCTCCTAGTTAGAGAAACTGTCTGATGGAGTTGTGTGCTTTGTTGCTTTCAAGCTCTGCAAAGTGATCTTCTTCTAGTATCCATTGGTTTTTATAGCAGAAGCATTTATAGCGAGACACAGCAAAGGAATAACTTAAAGAAATATGCTATGCATGACATAGATTTCACAACCGCTCTGCCTTTCAACTGTTGGAGATTTTGTAATTTCTCAGTATAATCTCAGTACATTATTTGATACCATGATAGAATCCACAGTGGATATCTTACTAAAAACAGTAACCATGGGCACCAAAATTTATGAAGAAACATATTTCCATTGCTCAAAAGAAGCCAGGATTTCACTTTGTTGTGTTTTTCAGTGTTTAGCAACCTGCTCCTTACTGGCAGTGTAGATGAAGAACTCAGATTAATGAGTAATACTGAAGCGTTTATTTTTTTCCTTTACCCTAGGAGCAGTTACCGGACTTGTATAGCCATTTCTCAGACCTCAATTTGGAAGCTCATATGTATGCATCCCAGTGGTTCCTCACTCTTTTTACTGCCAAGTTTCCGCTCTGCATGGTCTTCCACATCATTGACTTACTACTTTGTGAGGTAAAAACCCCCTTGAATCAGAAAGTCCTTCCTCTGCTCCATGGATGTTTCTTCTTTTTTTGTTTCATTTTGTTGGCGTCGTTTACTGTTTAATTTGAAAATGCATGTAACTAAATTATGTAGAAACCATGGTTATATTGAAGAGAATATGTTCAGTCGAACACTGGGTTGGTTTTAAAATTAGAATTGTGGATTGTCTCATTCTTTGCTAAGGGATCTAATTAAGAATATCTGATGCACACATCTGTTCTTCATTTAATTTGTTAAATAATTTATTCAAAGTTAGAAATTCTAGTTTCTTGAAGATACCTAGTAATAAAAGCCTAGCAGGCTTTTAGAGGGAAAGCTCTCCAAATTGTCTGATTCAGAATGCCCAAAGATAGTAAGGGTATTGCATGTTGCTTTGATGGCCTGATATTAAACAAATAGCGAGAAGTGCCAAACAGCATGATAGAATGAAGGTCTTTCCTTTTGTTTTTTACCCGACCATTCCAACTAAGGAACACGTTACTCCGGATACAAATGGTACGTTTCTGTGTTGGAGATATTTCTGCACTTCCCTTAAAAAAACCAGAATAAATTGATAGTCTGGAATGTTTATTTTGGTAAAATGCTAGTACTTCCTTTTGTCACCGGGAAGTCGGGGTGTCCATGGAATTAAACCTGGTTTTGAACCAGCCACTGATTTTCTCTCTGATTTAAATGGCTCACAAACATAATAATTAAATAAAATAACTGAGAATTTTAAATGCAAAGGGCTTCATGAGTATGAAACACTGTTGACTCTAGTTCTTTCTGTTAATTTTTATTGGGAAATACTTTACTTGCGAATTTTCAGGTTGCTGCACATGCCTTGGTAGCATGCATTATTAAACAAATACTGTCATCCACTCATAACTCAATATTTTTTTCCTTAAGAGAATTGTTTTTCCCTTTCTTCTGCATATTGGTGCTTATTTATCAAAAAGAGGTAGGTTACTACCGCCAGGTATCTAAGTGAGTGCGAAAGGTGGTAATGATGAAGTGATTTCACATTTCCACATAAATGTCTGAGCTCTATTTCTTTCACAGTGTCGTGATTATTTTAAGTAAGCAAATAGAAAAAGCAGAAAGTTTGCTAGTTTGGGTTTTTTTGTTCTTTGTCCTCTTTGGTCATGCAGTAGATGAACACAATTCCTTGTCACTTTTACAATCCCTTGGTCACTTTCGAACTCATAGTGAGTTAATTTTCAGAATAAGCTTCTGGTGTGGATTTGATCATTCTTTGTCCGTTCAGTTTATTACTTCATTCTGATCTTGCTGTAGAGCAGCACTTAGAAATGACCATTTTAAGAGATCGTTTGTCAAGAAGTACGGAACATCATTTCACAGTGGTCATTATTGTGGTAGAAGCATAGTTACATCCTGTCTGAAGCGCCTGTGCTTTTTATTATATTAAGCTTGATGATAAAATATGCTGAAGAAGTCATGGTTAATAAAGATTTAATATTTAGAATGCAAAAAGGAACAACTCTTAACACGTTGGCGTTCATCTCACAGCTGGCAGTGTTTATCTCGGCATGTTTGAAGGAATTACTCTGGGAAAGAAGGTGAAAGAATTCAAGGGGAAAGTGAGAGAGTGCAACACTGGAGTCTGCTAGAGAAAGGGAAACTTGTTAGCATTTGTGGAGGGTAATCACATAAAGCTAAAGGAGCCTCTTTTACAACAGCTAAAAATAAACCAGAAATGGTAAGAAAGTTGATTTCAAGTGAGAAGATACATACAGACATCTTGAGAAACACTAGGGCAGTGAGTAGACAACATGCTGAGGCAACAGCATAGACTATCGGAAAACTACTCTTGGGATTCATGAGTCAGCCAGTCTGAAGTAACAGGCACTTCTGAGAGTTTGTAGGAGGAGTGTAGATTAAAATCACATTAAGTCTAGTTGACCCTCGTCATAGAAGGACAGTAATATCTGAAGTCATATGGCCATAGACAGAATAAGAAAGAAACCATTCCTTAGTGGAGGACTGAAGTCATGTTGTGAAGCTGTCTGTCTGGTCAGCCTCCAGAAGGAGGAACGGAGTAGTCCAAAAACAATTTTTATCTGCATTAAATTGTTCTTTACTTTATCTCTGAACAAGCAGCATGCCTGTAATTCCAGCAACTGGAAGGAGAAAAAACAGTTGCAGCTGCTAACAGTGGGACATACTCTTCTGCAAAAAAAAAAAAAATATTCCTTAAAAAATCAAGAAGCCTTTGAAGTGAACTGTCTTGTGTTTTTAAAAACAATCTTCCAGCCTTCTCATTAATTTGTCATAGATACAGATGAATTTTAAATAGCCTTCAACTTCCTTCCTGACTGTGCTTTCTCCACAGCCCTGCCCGGTCTGTTGTTGACAAAATGTTTACATCCTATGCAAGTCTTTCATAAAAGAAAAACATTAGAAACATTAGAGGAAGAAAAACAGTTAAAATTGTTGCTTGAATGGGTGCTGCCAGCTAGTCATTCCAAGGGAGCTTCTCTGCTCCCCATGGAAATATTTGAATTATGGATGAACAATTTGTGTCAACCAAGAGTTTTTGTATGGGGTGGGTTTTTTTTTTTTCCCAGTTTTTGACTTTGGCTGGAAGAGTGAAATCCGTCCTTACAGATGTCCTTTAACTCTCTTCCAGAGAGGAAAAATACCTGTTGGAAATCCTGTAGCTTCGCAGCTAACCAGGGAGCTGCTTTCCCTTCCCTGGCATGCACGGTGGAAGAGGAGCACAAGCTGGGGAGTGGGGCTCCTGGGTGGGAGCATATCCTATGAAAGAGTAGCTAAATTTGTGATGGGAATTAAGTTTTACGGAGAAATTTTTAAAATCTCGTCAAAGTGAGTGCCATTACAGTTGAGGTCTTTTCATCATTCTCACGTTAAATATGACTTTGTTAGAAGGAACAATTTTATTTAAATTCATATGAATTTGGGACTTGCCATGGCCTCTGTGTGATTGAGTTCTTTTCTCCTGTTGTCTTCCTAGGAACTTGGGGTTTTTTTAAGTTGTTTCCAGGCTGTTGAGGATGTGATTCAACCCCCAAATTACCTAAATTTCCAGTGGCCTTAGAATATTGCCTCAGTAACTTTGGGACAGAATCTGTCACCTGTCCCCATCTTGAACTGAAATATTTTGGAATTCTTTGTCATTCTTATGACAGAAGCTTGAAGAAAATTTTGGGCTTGTTGGGCTTGCAGGCAGGTACTCCACAGTGCCGTGGTACATATTATAAGGCTTAATACTTTGACTGCCTGTAATAAAAGCACAAACTTACTGATCCAGTTGAAAATTTTCATGTGACTACAGTAAACTGTGCGGTTTTGACCCTGGCTATGTAGATAAATTTTAACACGTCAACATCGGCTGAAGATCTTTCTACAACGTTCCTTTTAGCTGCCTGTTTCATCTGCTTCATTTGTCTCTTCCCCTTTTGCTATTTCTGTTTGCGTTGAAGAACTTTGTTGATGCTACTCAAGATTTGTATTTGGACTTGTCAGTCTTATCTATCAATATGACATTATGTTACTGAACGCTTTGTGAGCCTGCTCTGTTGTGCTGTCTCTTTTTGTTCCATTTTTAATTATTATTAAAAGTCAGACTCAGAAATAGCAACTCATCTAGGTAAAGTGCATGTCACTTACATAGAGCTGTCCCCAGTGCAGCAACTGCGCCTGGATTATGCCATAGAATATCAAAGAGTTGACATTTAACTTCACTTTGCATTTTAAAATGTTCAATTTAAAAGGAAAATATGTGTTTTAAGAGCACTAAATAAGTGACCTTAATTAGGCATTTAGAAGAGGAAAAAAACCAAACCAGCTGGCAGACAATTTATAAGCATTTTTAAAATTTTCGTCATTTTTTTCTACTTAAAAAAGAAAATATTTTAACCGGTTGTGTACTACCAAAACTAAAGGAGGTTCAGAGCTCAAGCTGTCATTCCATTATTAACCTAGAATTTTGAGACACTCTTAGTAACTTCTGTTTTAAGTTGATCTGGCTATTTTTGTGTGCCGTTCTTGGGGATGTAAAATACTTAAGGATTGTGCTTCTCTCCTTTTAAGGAGTTAGATAAAAAAAATGTACTACATGCTGCCTTTTCTGGGCTGGTACAAATATTTGTATATTTTAGTGTCAGTAATTACATAGGCTTGTTACAAAAATTAATAGTTTGACTACTAAGCTGCCGTTCTATGATCAAGACTGAATAGAAAGGATTGCAACTGATTATCTATCAATTTTGGATATGAAATAATTCCATGTTTTCTAATACAGCTAATAACAAAGAAGGGAAACTCCCTTTCACAGGACCACACAGCAGCACCGCGGAAGAAGTGGGAATTGAAAACTAGATACTGTCATTCCTTGCCTTTATTTATCAACTATTGCTTTCAGAACTTTGTATAAAATAACTTTCATAATCAGTTTTGAGCAGCTATCTGTGATAATGAAGACTGATGGGTGTTTTTAAAAATCTTTTACAATGTGAATGACTTGGTGCTGGTAAATGAGCCCCTATTGATGGTAAAAATACAGCACCACGTTGTGTAGATGTGGTTCCTGGGAGCGGTGCCTCCTAACGCAATAATGAACATCTTAGAAGAGTTACAACTATTGGCGCTGAAGATTTGATTTCTGTCTTGTGTGTCTCGCTGAGAATGGATGTGCCAGGAAACACTACGCCGTATGGTATTGCTCAGACGATAAGACCAGTCGTCTCTGCGTGTTAGTACTAACTGAGTAGTAGATACCATAATAGCCTGCTATTTTTTATCTGTCACTGTCAGATACTTCTGTGATGCCTTCAACAGAGTTGAGAAAGAACAGATTAACATTTTAATTTATTAAACTTCCTCAGGAATTGAGTCAGGAACAAGCCCACTTCCTCTGTAAATCTGCACTCAGATGAAATGTGAATTAAATAAAAGATTATGTACAGTTGTTTATCTTCTGTAGATCTATAGGGGAAGAAAAATTGAACTTTTTGGAATTACCTATTCTTGACATGTTGTCTGCGTTTGTTAACTCTTCCAGTTATGAATGTTTTAATGAGTCTTACAAAACAGCAGACTAGGCTTGCTAGAAATAAAATCTCTTTTAGCAACAGTATGTTAAAAGCTAGGCTTAAATTCAAGTACATATAGATCTGTGCTGAAGCAACCTGCATTATTTCAGTACTATTTACAAAACTAAAGTCAGTGTCATACATGTGAGTTGGAAAAGGCGGGGGGGTGGTGGTGGTGTTTGTTTTCCTTCTTATGAATATAGACGATTAGACTTTGGCATTTAGACTCTGTCTTTCCTCCTGTCCGCTGCTTTTTGCATTATGCCTGCTAGAGAGCTAAGTCTTCTCTCGGAAGTCTCTATCAGCCTCTGCTCTTTCATGCAAAGAGACTGGAAAGGATTTCCTTCCGAGACTGCTAGCTTTTAATTAATCTAAGAAGAAGGAGAATAGGTTGTCTCAGACTCCAGATGCAAGACTAGAATTTGAACATACACATCCAACGGTAATGCTGGTTTGCTGCATGCAAGCATCTGTTGACGTAGCAGCCATTAGAATCTTTTTTGTTGCAAAAACTTGAAATCTGCAATGGAGTTAGCTCAGATTTTCTGGCCCTGGATGTTTTGCTTTTATGTATTTAGATGAGTTATTTAAATGCACACTAGAAGAAATTTTAGCATAATTTATCTGATCGCTACAACTGTATTCTACTGTGGGTTTTTTTGGTACTAGAACAGAAATTAAAGCAAAAAGAAAGAAAAGAGGATGTAGTATCTGATTGCGTGTTTGAGGGAGGAGGAACTTCTAAAAGTTTTTGTATATATGTGCTTAAAACATTCAGATTATAATGATAACAAATTTTAAGTTGTTTTCAAACTGAAAGTCATCATAAAAAATATTAGGTGTTTGGATATAGAATTTCAATGAACAAAAAAAAAGAGGTACGCAATACACTGTTCTCTATTGCCACGGGCACAGGGGAACACAAAACGTTCTATTCCCTTCTAAAGCTACCCAGAGTTTATAAGAATTCAAGCTTGGACTGAGGAGAAGAGTATTTTCATAGAGTACAGCTAAGAGGTTCTTGGAGAGCCCCAGGGTTTAGCATAACCCATTACACGATGTTGTCCAGCTGTTCCTGTGAGCATCCATAATTTATGTATCTTCCATTCATAGCTGCAGCTTGTTTATCCCCAAAATAACAAGACTGGTGATAAATACTCAGCGTAAGCAAAGGAAAACCGGTCTCACAACAATCTGCAATTCAAGATAGCTTATGTGAACAGAAGGTACCTTTTTGGTGATGTTGATAAATGTTGTGGTCCTAAAATGCTGAGGCTGCTTCTGTTTCAGAAAATGTTCTAAGATACAGGTGAAAAGTTACCAAAGAGGAGGGACCTATTTGAATGACCTAGTTTGTGCCTTAGAGGCAAGAGACATCTAATGCCGTGTCACGGTATCTCTCTGAATTACTTTCTCCATTGCGACTGAAATATTTTAGCCACTTACTAGTTGATGTTCACTTGGTTGATTCTTCTAGGAATACAGTAAATTTCCATAATGCTTACTTAACACCAGTGCCATCTGCTGTATTTGAATAGCAGCATATTCTAAGCAGTCTTGGCAGTCCTCAAAAACGCTTCAGAAATAACCGAAGGAAAGTATCACAAATGGGAGAGTGACATTCCGTGAGCAAATCCAGGAAGCTGAGCTAATTTGGGGACGGTTTTTAAAAAAGAGGGTGGCGCAGTCTGCCTCTGCCAAAACATTTTCTATTATTTCGTGCTTGGGACCTGAGGCCGCGCTGAATTTTCCAAGCATGTAATATCAAAATGTGAACTTTGCATTCGAGTGCTTGTTGGGAAGGGAAGATGAATGTCACGGTGTAGAGAGGCAAGGGCCAGGACTGTGTTGTGGCAGAGAAAAGGAGAAGATGAAGAATGAACACTGGGATGGAGATCAGTTGGAGTTGCAGGGAAGCAGGACGTGGATTTAACATGGGGTTTAACATTGGTGAAACACTGGCACAGGCTGCCCAGAGAGGTGGTAGATGCCCCATCCCTGGAAACATTCAAGGCCAGGTTGGACGGGGCTGTGAGCCACCTGATCTGGTTGAAGATGTCCCTGCTCATTGCAGGGGGCTTGGACTGGGTGACCTTTAAAAGGTCCCTTCTGAGCCAAAACATTCTGTGATACTGTGCGTTTTTCTTTGTGTGATGTGGCCACATGTAGAGGGGGAAGGAGGCACAGCTCTCTGTCAAGAGATGTTCTGAACCCCTCATCTTGTCTCCTCTTGAGAAAATTGGGGTCCGGAAGAGTCCTGCTTCTCTGAACACATCTAACAGCCATTCCCTGTTTCCATGTGAGAGTCGGAGGATCTGTCTTATCTACAGAGATAGGAGACCTCTTTTTCTGTCCTTGTTACACGTATGTGACAAGGCCCTTGATGCCTAGTGTGGATTCAGGCCCCTTTCTTTGTGCCTGTATTAATCAGGTTTGGAAAGAGGGAAAGGAATGTCTTAAAACCCTGTAATTTAAACCTCTGAAAACCAGAAAACTAATGTTAGTATGTGGTATAGTCAAGCAAATGGAGAGAGCATGCTGCCAGCCCATAACCAGCTGCCTGGGAATTAGGAACGTGCCACTGCAGAAATCCCCAATGTCAGGGAGCAATTTGATACGTGGAAATGACTTAAAATTCCATGGCTGTGATTTTTATTCTTTGAAAACGGTCACAGAAGCTGGAGAGAAAAAAGTGCTCATCTCATAGTGCTCTTTACCTTCATTCAGCCATAGCAACATCTCAGCAGCAAATTACCTGAAAATCACCCAAAACATGTGACTATTCACTCGCACTCCTAAATCCCATTCATTTCTGTTAAAAGCAACCAACCAAACAAAATTTCATGCCAAATCATACTAATACAGGTTCATGGTTGCCTGGTAGTCGTTGTCGTGTGGCTGCAAAAACCAGAAAAGTGACATAATAAATACTGAAGCCCATGGTGCCATTTTACCATCTCCCTGGTGTCTGCTGGTCTGATAATTCAGTCAACTGGTTTAAACTGGGTTTGTGTATTACCCACAGCATCATAGTATCAGGATGGAGATTTCTGTATTTTCTTTTCTTCTTTCTTGTGTTATAGCATTTCCTGTTGTGAGTTATTGTAGTAGGCAATGTATCTGGAGTCGTTGGGGAACTCCAACCAAAACCAGCACACCCGCTCTAAGACGTCGACTATACTTCATACGTTAGCAGTAAGATCTCTACGCAATTTGTTTTTTTCTTTTTTTTTCTTTTTTTCTTTTTTTTTTTTAAACTCTCCAATATAACTGTTTAGTAAGAAAGCTGTATCTGTTGCTTATACAAAGCTTGCTGGTTTATGTTGTGCCTTATTTGAGTGAAAGTGAACCTTTCTCTCCCTTAGTTGTCTTGTCGTTGAAGTAGAGTAAATGTACAAGACATACAAACTGTATCGGAGTAAAAGACATTAATTAACATGCGTCTCCCTGCAGAGCATGCTCCAAGTCTGTGGTACTGACAAAGAGAAATTTGAACTTCAGACCATATATTTAAGTTGTCAGCAAAACAAATACATTTGTGACATTCCTAAAGTTTATTGTGTGTTCTCAACATATTAGAGTTGACAAGCTGATGTTTTGCTGGAAGCAATCCAAAACATAAATAGAATTTTAATTCTCCTTTAGAGTTGGTAACCCCAATTACCCTCCGTAGCTCCTTTGAAAGCGTGTGCAACTGAACACATAATTATGAAACGCTTTCGAATTACGAAACAATGTCAAATTAACTTCAGTTGAATAGCTTATCTCCCTTTTAAAAAAAGGAAAATTCAGTTGTTAGAAAGGTGGAACAGGTTAACCGGTTCTCCTGATGGCGTGTCATGTGAGGCTTGAGACTTCTCCGCCCTTAAGGAGATACTTTCTTGACTTTCACGTACATCATCTTTACCTGGTGCTGAACTTTCAAGACTATTGTATCTGTATCTTCACTGTTCCCTCCTACATGTCATGCATATCTAGGAACATAACCACAGATAATGACACTGATAGAAAAAATTAATTTTCTGTATTTTCTTTAAGAGATTCACTTCCTTTTGTTTGTGAAACTGCCCTCTTCCTTTTTTTCAGTCTCTGGGTAGATTTGCTGGGTCAAATGGACAGATAGGCCTCCTCCCTTCTAAAGGAACGCACAAGCATCCTTTCTGTCACAGAGATCTCACAGAGTACAAACTGAATCCTACAAAATCAGATCTTTACCATCCTGTTTGTTCTTTGTTCCCACACCTTCTTTTCAGGCCTTTTCAAAAGTCATCTCATTTCAGAGTGCGGAGGCACCAAAGTGAGGACTCCTCAGAGAGGGCTTCTGTCTGCGGAAGGAGCCTTGGCTTCAGAGGGAATTAAGGAACTGTGAAAATCTCTTGCTAGAAGAGAGTTAACAATTTCCACTTATTTTAAGCTAGTCTTAATTTCAGTGCGTATTTATCATTGGCGGTTGAAGTGTTTCGGTTTTACAGTCTTATGAGATGTAGTTTCACGGTTTTGCCCATGAGGGTGTTACTTACGATCTCTGTTGGAATTACAGTGTTTTGCCATATAATTCAAATAAGCAGATACTTCTATGAAGCACAATCTCAACGAGTGAAATGGTGACCTACTGACTGGTGAGTGTTCATGGCACTGCTAGCATCCCAGTAGATACGAAGGGGTTCTTCTGCAAAACTATCCTCGCTCTTCTTGAGTGAGTGCTGTCCTATGGAGGTCCTTGTAAAGCAGAGCACGGTCAAGGTGGCAGTCAGCAGGAGCCATAAGGAGGCTGTAAGATGGCACAAACTCTAACGTTTTCCCTTTCCTGACCCTTATCTTACCATCCTGACTGCAGGATAGTCAAGAGTTTACTGCTTTGAGATGGGCTTGTTCCTTTTCCAAAACTCCTGAACTTAATGAGATCTCTTAAAATGCTGTAGGCCTCTACACAAGGTTAAGAGGGTTCTTAAATAACACCTGTTGGAAAAAAGAAGATACTGTGCAGATGTTTAACTAGGCAGGTAAGTCAGACTGTCATAGAAACTGCTGGCCTTCTGCAGAAGGCTGGTTAAAAGCTCCTTGGAGGAGGATATCCACATGCCTCGGTTCTGGGATCTTTGTCTGCGGGCTTCGCGTCGGCGAGCTGTGCAGGCTTCGCACTCCTCCTTCACTCACTTCCTTCCAGCAAAGCCTCTCAGGTTGAAAAACAACAGAATGGCTACATAATTGAGGGGCAATACGACATGATGATAAGCCCCTAACCATTCCTGAGCTCTTAAAACAGTTCTTGTTTAGTACGTGTATGTTTTTCCTTTTGACTGTTGTGTATTAAAAAACCCAAGTAATTATGAACAACTTTCACATTTGCAAATTTTTTAAATATTAAGATGAGATCGACATGATATTAAAGCATTTATTTTAAAATGCCTAGTTAAACATATGACCTTTGGTTTTAAAAAGTAATTATCCAAAGCTTATTTAATATGGGCTCCCTTCTCTTTCCCCTTGTGGATGATGATTTTTATGTACTTTCATGTTTCCATTATAAAGTTGCTGGAGGGATATTGCTAGCAATGATTTATATGTCTGGTGCACATTGGTATTTTTGGTCCTTCTTCTAAAATAGATAGAGAAGTTTTAACTGGATCTTATAAATCAGTGTGTGGTAAATGAAGTAGGATTTTAAATAAGAGATTGTGGAAAAATGAGCTGAACCTTCTTTTTCATAATCATAATCATTAAACTTGGCTATGTCAGAATAGTTTTGCATGCATTAGGAAAAAATAACTCAAGTATGTGGATCAGTGGTTATAAAATGTGTCGTTAGAATGGGTGGGTAAGGCACCACATTTGAAATCTGAAGCGTCTTGCTGTAAATCCAAATGTGAGTAGAAGGCTGACTGTAGATTGCCAGATGCCACCTCCAGTTCACTCGGCTGTCAAGGTCTATATTGGTCCTTCAGGTCCAGCGAGTCCAAACTGGTCAGCGTGAAACTACAGCAAATGATGCCTCAGGTCTAAAATACTGCCTTGACTTGGGAGTTAGGGAGTTTCCCTTTGAGGAAAGAGGAAGGTGCAGATGGTTTTCTGATGCCAGGAGTAGTGGCGTGCCGCTCGGGACAGCTGTATACAAAGATTTTACGTCCTTTTGGTCGTCTGATTTTAGAGTGCTTGTGTGTTAAACGGGTTATCTCCAGTAATACGAGGGAATCTGGGAGCTGCCCCTTGCCCCGTGGGCCTGCAAAAAGCTGGGGATTCTCAATGCGGGAGGAAACCTATTTCTGCCGCATTTGCTATCCATGTGAAGAGTGATCACATAAGAGGAGGACCAGGAAGAGAGTTTGATTAATTTGAATTCAGGAACAATGTGATTTTCAGGCAGATCAGAAAAAAAATATTTAGAAAATAAATGAAAATTTGTTTGGTTTTCTTTTTTTTTTTTTTTTTGTAGTGCCAGAACATGCACAGGACACTAATTCCACAGTAATCCAACAATCAGACATAATAGTCCTACATAAGATAACAAAATCTGATCAATCAGTTAAAAAGAAAATACAGTGTTTTGATGGCTTGTAGTTACACCTCTCATTTACAGGTTGTATGTTCACATCAAATCCTCACTGTTGGGAGATAAAAGTTGGTAATGTCATGACTGTGTGGAATGAACTGTTGACTTGAGATTGATATTTGGAATAAACCGGAGAGTACTGTGACCTTATTTTACTGCTGGTGGTGCTCTAGTATTATCAGTATCATACCTGAAATTCACAGGCAAACGATTTTTCTATTGAAAAGAAGTATAAAAGCAAACTATTGTTAGCCCGTTTGGAAGAAGGGTTTCCGATTAGTGAAGCGAGGTTCAGCCCTGCTGCAATTGTGACCTCTAGTGGGAAAAGGCACTTGGTTAGCGTAAGGATCATGCTTTGAATTGCAGAAGAATTCACAGTGTTGCGATATTCATTATCGTAGAATCATTATGTCTAACGTCGTAGCATTTCCAAGACTCCTTAATGATAAAATCCCTTCAAGGCGCCATACTATCCATGTAAAAAAAATACAGTTACCTCCCAAGAATGCCTCTGAAAAGTCTCTGCAGATTTTTATGAAAGCTGATTTTTATAGAAATACAGACTCAGGCTTTCAGGAAGAGGCTTGGAAAAATGCTCCATTGCAGAAGCAGAAATTCCTTGGAGAAGGTTCCCTTATAAAAAGTCCTGTTGTTATCCCACAACAATATGTATTGTGGTGACGGTATTACTTGCATGCAAATCTACTGGGGCGTTTTTAGATATCAGCTCTGAAAGACATTACAAGAAAAGATTTATCATGCCATTAAACAAGCAGGCAAGAAGATTTGGGAAATATAAACTAGGAAAAGAGTCTGAACACAAAGTACACAGTACAGCAAATGAGAATTGCATATGGTATTTTTCATATTTGGATGAACACAAAGCTATTTATAATCTTGAATAATCAGGATCCGTAGGCTACAGCCGGGAGAGCCTCTCCCATCAGCCAAGGCAAAGCGTGCGCTGCCAGCAAGGCTGTTGTCCTCCGTCCGCTGCCCTGAGCTGCCCCTGCCCGCTTTTCCACCCAGGACCCCAAGAGTAGTTCCAGGCTCCAAAGAAGCCTCAGTCGGGGTATGTGTTCCCCTTCTCCCTGCGAAAATCTCAAGGTCTTGGTTGTCAAAACAAAAAGACGTTGAACAAAGGCGGAGGAGTGGTATTTCTTATTTTTGTATACAATGTAAGTGGAAATGTAGCCTTTTTCACTCGGCTGTAGTCAGTCAGCGCAGGAGTTTTTACTTTCTCTGATTTTTAAATAATCGGACATTGTCCTCATATTTTTCACGGAGTAGATTTCTGTATACTTGCATTTCCAGCTTTTGCAAACCAGAAAGCAGCTATTTGATACAGACATCAGTTTGCTTACCTTTGAAATAGTTTTGGCTTTTGGCTAATAGCCGTAAAAAAAGGTGTATTGTGTACTTATGGGGTCTCTTTTGTTTTATTTTACCTTTTTTTTTTTTTTTTTTTTTCAGTTTGAGCATGAGAGATTGTACATGATTAATGCTCAGTGCAATTACTTGGTAAAAATCCTATCAACTAGAATATTTGTTACATCATTTTCTTGCTACCTTGCTTCTTACAATATTCTGCACTGTTCATGAAAACCGGCACTGACAGGTTCTGAAGCGATGGAGGGATATCCTGTCACATCCATAGCACCCGACTAATTGAACAGCGAGGTTCCAAAAGCTCCAAAGAGTCGTCATCTTCCCCAGCCGGGAGTTTGGAAACTGTGCCTTGGGGCTTTAGTGATGAACTTTGAAGTGTAGCAGGGAGAAGGGAAGCATTCCCTAGAGATTTGCAGCATCTGGTTACGATGCTACGTAATGACAAGTAACAGGGAAGAGAGGTTTGGATGCTGGAACTGATTGAAGTCTTTTTCTTCTTATTTTCAGGGTATGAACATAATCTTCCATGTAGCCTTGGCTCTCTTAAAGGTAAGTCATTGAATAAAAGTTGTGTTTTGTTTTGGTTTTAAATTTTATTAAACTGTATGAAATATTTTCTTAGCTTAATGTGTCATATCTAAAGGAACAATAATAGCGGAACTTCTGGAGGAGGGAACGGGGGAGAAATATCATCCGTTTGGGTAGACGTGTTCAAAATTGTACTTACAGTAGATCAGTTTTTATTAAACTTAATCATGTCATAAAGTTCCTGGAACACGGAGCGCAGTTGAAGCATTTAAATGTCTCATGTAATTACTATTAAGAAAACTATTCTGATTCATTTCACAGCATATTTATTTTGTGGCTGTGTTCCTTCATATAAATATCCAACAAGCAATGTGATTGAATATAATTTGGTATCAAATGTATTTGTAATGTCAAGAGAGGAATGGAAATCTTTTGTAATGTGGGGAACTTCGATCTTTGACTTGCACACAGAATTTACCTAAACAAACCGACCGGAATGCCTGTAGGTAAAGCATTGGCCCTTTTGATGTCAGTGAGACAGCTCCAAGTTAACTTACCTTCACGAGTCGGGTGGAGTGCAAATCCAGTCCACGTAGAGGCACGTGGTATGGAATTCAAAATGCCACCTTTGAATTCAAATGATGTTCCCATCAAATAATTGAGGCTAAAGCTCAGGGTAGAGCAGCCTGTCGGTCCGAACACAACCACCCCAGAACGTGAACACCGACTGGTACCGTTTGACTGTTGCTAGTCCTCCGGTGTGTTTTCCTCATCGTTTACCTAGAAAGGGCAAACAGCTACTAGTTGAGTTATTCAGTGAAGAGTAATTCTCAGAGATTCAGCTTCTGCGGCAGAAAGTCCTACAGCAAAAGTGCTCCGTGCCAGGAACATCTATATGCTGCTGCTGTGAACAGAGCAATTGGAAATTTCACACCACCTATATTTTCACTTGAGGCGGGGTAATTTTGGTGAAGTACTGCGGTGTAGGTATGAGATAGTACGTGGCATTAAGGTAAGGAAATGTCCAAAATAACTTGTCTTTTACACTAACACAGTTAATGTGTCAAATGGGGTTGTGACTTTCTACGTTAGTATATGTATTAAACGAAGTTGCCTATGAACAGGAAATTTGCTTAACGTACGTTTCCAGGGAAGTGCTCCTACACAAATCTAAATTTATAAAAAGGAGGGAGGGAAACATGTGTTCTTTTCTTCCTGTTTCGTATTTTATTTGCAGCTATGGGGGCTTGGTATTTTTCTCGTTTTTAAGGCCAGTATGGATAGAGCAAAATCTAGTAGGTTATGGCATGATAGATAATCAAGTGAAAGCAAGCATCCAAGTAACATGCAACAGGTATGCTGCCGTAGTAGTAGGAACAGGTTCTGGAAAGAGGTAGAGACACCACCTTAGGGATCTTAAAACTGAAGGAGAAAGAAAAGAAGGAGTACTTGCACTGAGCTGACAATGACGGGCAAGATTTTCAGGAAAGGTTGGGTTATGAAGGATGGCTTTGAGACTCAGTGGGCTGTTCTCCGTAGGCTTCCTGCTGCTGCCAGTGGGAATGGATGAACTGAGGTTAGCAGCGGCACAACTGCTTAGAAAATGTGATAAGGGTTGGAAAGGACTAAAATCCTTAACTCATGGATATCATACTACAAATAAGGATTTTGGTTTTGTGTGTTGAATGATTAACTCAGTTTCTTTTAACAGAAAGTGCTCAGTCTTCATTTTATATATATTCGACGACATGCTGCTTATCCAATTGAATGTTTCTTTTGGCTATTCCAGAAAAGGAAAATTCATGAAACTGTTTTGTGAGTCTTATTATAACTGTTTTCTAAGTTTAAGAGTTTTAAGAGTTGGTTTTAATTCTGCGTATAGCAGTTCCTCTTTTATATATGTGCAATATGCTGTATCTGCCTGTTCTGGCAGTAATAGGCTCTAAATGGTAAGGGAGGGATTATCCTGAGAAAATATTTCTATATTGCAGCCGAAAACAAGTACAAGGAAAATACAGCTAAGTAAGATACGATTCGAAGTCAGAAACACTCACATAAGAGCAGAGTTCCATAGTGGTACCAAGATGGAGCTGGGGATTATATACAATTGAATTAGCATGCGATTTGCTTTCAAAAAATGCTGTTCTGTTAGGGAAGAAAATAATTTTATACTCTGAGACCTGAAGTTGTTGGGGTTTTTTTTTCCGCCTATTCAGATGTGTTCGTACTCTCTCGTAATCATTAGAAACAAAGTGGTTTAGCGTACTGGTCTTTTTAAGTTACAGAAACTGAATGTGTGTGCTACAGAACAACCACTTTAAAAACTGTGTGTTTCTAAGGCCTGGTTTCTCTCTGATTCTGAAACAAATGAAAACAACTCCTAAGGTTTTGTTCTTTGTTAAAACAGGGCGATTATGCTCTCATCTGCAATCTTTCGGATTTTTTTTTTTAGTTTGGACGAGGGTGTCCTTGATCAGTGGAATATCAGTGTCTTTACTGTGCAAATGCCATTTTCCTCCCTCCTTTGTGAAGCGTGTACCTCGCAATCCCTCATTACACAGCAACAGAAGAGGAGCGTTTATCTTGAGCTCCCATTTACTCGATGCAGTTTCTCACTGTTACAACCAGCTGCTAGTATTCGAAGGGAATGCCAGTTAGTTTTGAAATGACAGTGCCGCTTCTGTGACCAATTACCCGAAACATCTTGCTGCAGTAATCTTTGGAAAATAAACATGTATTTAAGACACGAGGGGAATCCTTTCCCTTTCCTTCTCCAACGTTCTGAGTATGACTGTAGCAATGAACAGCCAGAGGATTAAAGCTCTTTAGCTATGGAGGCCATAATTTATAATAGGGCATTAATCTGATTTCTTAGCAAAGGAAAAGCACAGTCTTTTTTTCCGTAGCATCCAAACATTAGGCTTCCTAAGGCATGGCAGTGGTTGTGGTGTGCTCCGCGATGTGATGGTCCATCAGGCTCTCCAGCCGGTGGCAGCACCTTCCAGTTTGACATGGATCGTTTGATTGCCTGGTGCAGGGATCGCATCTCAGTTAACGTTTAGTCGGCCGAGCTGATAGGAACTCAAATCCCTCGCCTTGCACTTTCTGAGAAGCAGAAAATAGAGCAAAGCGCTGGGGTGTGAAAAGAAGCCCAGTGTTGAAAAAGGCAGTGTAGAAAACTGGGCTTTGGAACAACTCAACAAACAACATGGATATTTTAATTTAAAAAATCCCAATTAAGACCATTAATTGAGAATGACAGAGCAAAACGTACCATTCCAGTGGCAGCATACTTTCTGATTCCTTTGGTCATCAACTAGTTAGATTCTTTGTTGGAAGTTACAAAGTAAACATTAAAATCTTCAGGTATGCTAGGAAGAAAATATCAATTATAAGCTTTCTTTCATATTTTAATATTTTAGTAATAATTTCCTTCATCTTCTGTTTCTGATCTTGCTACCTTAGCAAAAACAGCTACATGCATGCTTTGTTTTGGAACTAGCAAACTGAGGAAAGTATAAAAGTATGTGATTGTGGCAAAACCAGGCTCTAGATTAACTGCTGTTGTGATTGCTGGCTATGGAAAAGGCAGGGAAGTGCACACGCTAACTGGAAATACAAGAATGAACCACAGGGTTTTAAAATAGGTCCATACCCAAACTTTCGGAGAGTCCAGGTACTCATGGGAGCGTGATTGATAACAACACTTAAGGTCAACACTTAGGTTGTTGAGCTTTCATCTGGGTGATCGTTGAAAACATGTTGCTTAGTGCCAGAGGAAAGCCATAGTTTTGATCAGGAAGGTGTGTAATATTCAAATTGAAATGGGTAGAAAATAGTGAGAAACAATAATGTATTTGTTACTGCTTGTGTTTCCCAGCCAGCGCATTATTATCTTACAGAGATTCACTCCAGTATATATATTATCTTAAAACCAGTACTTTTATATATATCGTTCCTTGAACTTGGGTGAATGTGAGCAGCATTTCTGATGGTGCTATGAGTTCTTAAACTCCTTCTCACTGCACGTTATCAAGTGATAACTGTGTGTTACACAAACAAGATGGTTGTATTTCTTGGTTATTTCTTTTGCCACCTTTCAATCTCAATGCTGTTTGTGTCAGTCTGTGCCCAACAGGTTAGGGAGAAGCGTACCAGTTCAGAGGCTCCCTAGATTAAAATTAAAAAAAAAAAAAAAAAGCGTCAAAATTACCTTGGATAAGGAGGGCCATTTGTTATCTTTATATCATCCTGTATCTGGACTGAGAAGGACCTCCTGGGCCAACGAAATGCTTCTCTGCTATATTATGCCATTATGTGACACGACATCTGTTTCATAAACTAGCAACGGCAGCAATATTGCTGGTGGAAGGCCATTTCCCTTATTCCAGTTTAAATTTATTACTGATCGTTTTACTTTACACTCATCTACTTTTATATCAGCATTGTTCTTTATCCTAAATAGTCCCCTTCCAGCGACACTCACACTAGTGTTTATCACCTTGAAGTATTTATAGATACCATTCATACTGTTTACTAAACAAACCAATATTCTTAGCATTCTTGAACTCTAGAGCACCTTAGTAGTTCTCTTCTGCATCTGCTCAGTTCTGTATTAATCTTTTTAGAGGTGAGTGACTGGATCTTTAAGAGAGGTCACACGATGTTTTCTGTATTAATGTTGTATTTCCTTATTCCTAAAAAATCTCCTTTATCTGATAACTGTGAGGATTGCACTGTTCTCTTATGTTTGTATGAAATAGTATTGGTGACCAGAGGGTTCCACAGATACTATTTCACCACCTTAGATGTGGATTTGCCTAAGAGCACAAATTTAGAATAAAATTACGCTGTACTTCTGTATACATCAACATCTCGCTTCTTAGTGAACATGCAGTGAATTGCAGGTTTTCTTTTTTGACGTTCAAGACATCTTCTTCGGATAGACATCTGACCTAACTTGTCCCGAATTTTGTCCATCATTTATCTCCTGATTTACCACTTGTACCATCCCAAAACTTTAAAATCAGATCTGAAATTTTGTTTTGTGTTAAAGGCATAGCTCAAAAATTTGTGCTCGTGAGAAGTGGGCGTACCCAAAGATAGCCAGGGCAGTCATCTACTTTTGTGCACCTTAGATGCTGCTGTTCATGGGTAAGTTATAGCAATTTCTTCAAAGCGCTGTGTGGCTCACGGTGTAAACCGAAGTGACTGGCGTGACATCCCTTGAGGTTATCATAAAATCATAGAATCACAGAATGGTTTGGGTTGGAAGGGACCTTAAAGACCACCCTGTTCTAACCCCCCTGCCATGGGCAGGGACACCTTCCACCAGACCAGGTTGCTCAAAGCCCCATCCAACCTGGCCTTGAACACTTCCAGGGATGGGGCGTCCACAGCTTCTCTGGGTGACCTCTGCCGCTGCCTCACCACCCTCACTGGCAAGAATTTCTTCCTGATACCTAAATCTTCTCTCTTCCAGGAAAGAATGGAAATGTCTCCGTTTATCACCTGCCTCTGAAATTATTACTTGCCACTATGTAGCCTGGGGCATTAGTGTATAAAAGTAGTGTAGTCTTTTAAGAAAACAAAGAAAGAAAAAGTCAAGGAGTTCAAGTCATAATAGCAAGGAATGAAATAAATTTTATCAGTCAGATGAAAGCAAGTGGTATAAGAGGAACAGTTAAGTTGAGCAACCAAATTCTTCCGTATCTTACTGAAATAAGATGCTGATTTTTTTGTGTAATCTTACTGACTAAACTGCTGAGGATGTCAGTGAAGACAGGACAGGTGCTTATTTTAGGTAGAACTTGCATATTGTCAATGCAGATAATTAAAAAATGTGAGTTGTCTTTCAATCAGGGATGAAATTGTGACAATTATTGTAACTTTTTGAGAGGTATCATGTTAAAAGTGCAGCAAGTGTGTAGGTAACGGGGCTTAGGCCTTGTATCCAAGAGATAAAACAGCCATTTCATTCTCTCTCTGCCTACAAATGCTCTGACTTTGCATTTGCCATGGCCTGAGGAGCCTGAACTGGTTTTTAAATCAGCACAGCTTTAAGCCAGAGGTTGGACGAAGTAACATATACAGGGTTCCTTTCCAACCTAAACTGGTTTTGATTCTAGATGATCTGATTTAGTCCGCTCTGTAAGTGCATTAAATCTTCAAAAGGCTCTTTTCAAGATAAAACAGAAGTGTCCACATTAGAATCTAAGGCAAAATAGATGTTCTTTATAACAATTTTTTATAGTTTCTTTATGTAGCTGATCCCAGGATAAGAGCTGAAGCATCTGGTAGAGAAGAGGATCTTAAGTCTTTGGTGCTAGAGATCAGAACCAACTGTTCTGTTTTCAAGGTCTCCTCCATTAGACAGGGGACAAGAAATCCAGTTTGTAAGAGGCTCTCAGATCACTGGTTTTGTACTTCTAGTTCCTAAACTGAGGACAGCCTTAAACTGTAGGCTTTGCTGGGCTGAAGAATTCCTCCCCGAGACCCACTCCCCCTACCCCAAAAAGCAGCACTTGGTGACTTGTTGGAGATTATCTCTTTAGAAAGAGAAATCTGTACCTGAAAACGTCCAGAATCATTCAACTTCCAGACTACTGATTCTCCAGCCTTAATAGAACCAATTTCCTATTTTTAAATGTCCACATTTATCTACATGCTAAAAATCCACCCTGTCCTGACTAGTTATTTTCTGAGCCCATTTGATCTCTTCACACCTAAAATCAGTTAAATTTCTATTAGGTGAATGTTCACCATAAATTTTGAATTTTGAGGGAGGGGATGTGTTCTCTCTTTAAAGGAATAGAAGACTGAAAGCAGAGAAGGTAACATGACATTTGTTGGACTGCCTTTCTTTATCAGCGCTAAACCCTGGTTTATGTATTGATGACACCTCCCCGTTTTGTCTGTTTGTAATTTCTAGATGTTGGAAACAGAAGATGGTGTTTTCAGGACTACATGTAGTTCTGATTGATACTGTTATTTTTATTATTAATTATTATTTTTTATTATTTGTTGTTATTTTTATTATTATTTAAATATATTGTATATGTCTCATGTACCTAGCAAATCTTGTGATTCTGTGGGAGAATTTTTTCTTAAGTATGTAGTTGAGGTAAATAAAAACAAAAATAGTCATTCCAGATCAGACTTCTAGGCTTATCTACCCCAGTATCTTATTGCCAACATGGGAAAGACTGTAAGAACAGAGCAATAATACTCTTTGGTTTGGGTTTTGGTTTGGGGTTTTTTTATTCCTTTTTTTTTTTTTTCTTTCCCCTCTGGCAATTTGTGTCTTGGAGACTCTCTGAGAAAGAAGTAGTGTCTCATCTTTAATAATTCTGTATGGATTGTTGTTCTGTGGGTTTGCCCAGTGACTTTTTGAACACATGTAAACTAGTAGCCACAGAGATTTTCTCAGCTTAATTATCATTTTGTTTGCTTTGAACGTGTCACCTAAGCATTTCATGCGAGGTTCCTGGTTCCTGTGTTGGAAGGCATTTTGAACAGTTGGTACCTCTTCACTTTCTCCATACCACTCACGATTTTGGAAGACTACGTATCCCTTATCAACTGTCTGTTTTCCAGGCTTAGTCTATTTTTTGTCTCCTTGTTTGGAAGCCTCTGATGAGCCTTATTCCCTCTATAAATATTTTATACCTCTATTATCTCCTTTTTGAGATGGGAGGACCAGAGTAATGCTTAATATCAAAGATGAAAACGAATTGTGTAGCTATACTGTAGAATAATGGCATTCTCTGTTTAGGTCTCTGTTCCTTTGCTATCAGTTCCTACCATTTGATATCTTTTGTTGACCTCTGCTGTGCACTGAGCTGATGTTTTCATAGAACTGTCCACAGTGACTTAAGATTCATTCCTGAGTAGCAATTGTCAGCTCAGAGTCTATCATTTATATGTAAAATTGATACTGTTCTCCGTATTCATCAATTAACATTTATCTACATCGACTTTCATTTACTGTACTATTGCCCAGTCATTCGATCTCTTACAGTCCTTCTGCAATTCTTTACTGTAAGCCCCTGTCTTTAAAACCCTGAATAATTCAGTAGCATTTGCAAACCTTGTCACCTCACGAGTCACCCTCTTTTCCAAGCCGGTTAAGACTAGGCCAGCCAGCACAGATCACTGATGGAATCTACTATGCAAATTCATTGGTTTATTGTGTTCTCGCTAATAACGATAAAGATGTAAACTTTGCAAAATCCAGATTACACACTTGTAATTAGACCTGAAGAACAGAAAGGACGAAGTAATTTCTGATAAGGGAAGAGGGGAAGTTCTTACTGTGGGCATGATGTAATTCGTATGGATTTTCAGAGCTGTTCTGGTGCAGAATTTGTCTTATCTTTTTATAGGAATAAACTTGAAAGAGAACTTCCTTTTTTGTTCTTCCTGTTTTAGAATCTATTTAGCTTTTCAAAGTCAGTAAATTTTGCCAGTAAAATGTTAAAGGCAATCCAATTCCTTTTTTTTTTTGTCCACACAGTTGACAGAGAGATGCTATCATACATCAGCATTGATCAATTAGCAATTGATATAGCAATTATGAAAATGTTTAGTTTATCTGAGTACTGACCTTTCAATACTGTGCCCCATTATCGTAAAATTTTGATATTCTTGTCAACACAAAGCGGAGGAGAGGAGAGGAGACGAGACCAGCGGTGCTTTTGCAGGACAGACTGGGGCAGAGGGCTGGGCTGCTTGCCCAGGGAGAATGTGGGCAGGCAGGGGATGCAGGGAGGGAGAGAGAAATCTGTAGTGCGCACACAGGGTCGTAATTTTAAAATTATGCAAGGTGGGGAGGTTGCCAGTTTTTACAGCAAGTTGTCGTGCCTGGTTAAACGTGCAAGTGGGAACACTGTTAGCTGGGAACTAAACCGGTATGACCACCTAGAACTAACACGTTTATGTTCAGGCTTTGTGCACTTTGGGCAAAATATTAAAGATAGAAGGTGCAATAGTCGTGGTGGCACACATTTTTTTTTCCTCATAGAAAACAGTACAAGAAGCACAAAGCTCCCACTTTGACCATCATAAAATGATAGCTAGAAACCCATCATTTTTCTTGGAATCCCATGAGCCTTTCCCAAATATTTTCTCAGTTTTTGTATACATACATGTGTGTGTATATACATGTATATATTTTTATGTTCTACAGTGTTCCGTATGCTTTTCTGACTTGGTATATTTTAAAGTACAGAGATTTAGAAAGGACTCCCCATCAAGATCCTTGGTATCTTGCTGCAGAATTCAGAAAGTATAAATAACTTCACGTCATATTCTGTATGGTTTTGTTTGCTTAGAGAATATTTTGCCATTAGCCACTTCTTCTGAGTTCAGTGGACCTCAGCTGTGTACGTCTGAGCAGATCTGAACTGCATCAATACTGTGTGAGTAACCAGACGTTTCATGGAGAGGAAGGCCAGAAACAGAATTTAACTCTACTTAAAGACCAGATAGCCTGCAGCGTGGAAATTGAAGTACGAGTAATATGTGTTTATCCTAAGACATTCTACTTAGTGTGCAAGATACTGCCTTTTGGGCCATTTTTAGTTTTTAAGTTCCCTTCGGTCAGACCCTTCTGAAGAATGCGAGAAAGTAATGGCATGGGAAAGTTTACATGAAGGAAAAATCACAATTCCTGGTCAGACACGGATAAAAATAAGATGTAGTGTTCAATGAGGATGTAAAAGTGTTTAAGAATGCTAGGGAGTGTCAAAAGTCTCAAACTGCAAATCTGACTGATGGTTCACTGTTACGCTGTGTGAAAGGGCTTCCTGAAAGACACCGAGCATTGGAATTCAGCTGGTAATTAAGGGAGGGGTTTTTTGTCAAGCCTTGGAATTTTTTGGATTTGAGAGACCTCTTTTTTAAATGAAAAATCCAGGCCTGATGTAAAAATTGTAATGATGGTAGTAGACCACATCTCTTGGGAAGCTAATCCTGTAGTTAATTTTTCCTCATTACTAAAAATTTGCACCTTATTTATAACTTGAATTCATCTGGTTTTAGCCTCTAACTATTGGATCCTATTACAACTCTCTAGAATTAAAGACTTTATTTAATAATCACTTCATTCCATTTTTCATAAGCCCAGACCTCACCCAGAATGAACCAAACCTGAATTTCTATAAGGATGAGAGTTAGCTATTAGCTTATTAAAATCTGATTTATGCAAGGAAAAGTTTAAGGCTTTTTACATGGGCAGTGCTCTGAATTACCTGTCCTCTTGCCTGTTTTGCCCACAAGTGACCAGTGACTCTGCCCCGTTCACCTCCATACTTCTAGTCAGTTCTGTAAATACCTTCCCAACACATGCAGTATAATGCTCTTAATTCTCCCTTTGTAGTGTTTTAAGCAATGTTTTCATTCACATGTGGAAGATAGAACCTAATGTTTCTAGAATATCACGTTTCCCAGCATGTGTTTAAATTGATGGAAACACATTAAAAATTTGGAAAAAATGTGAAAAGCTACATCCTTTCCTTTAAACCCTTCTTCTCGATAATCTTAAACTGGACTGGATGTGGTTTCTTTTTTCTTGAGAGTCATGGCTTCTCTTGAAAAGGACCTCAATAAATACCCCGTATCTTAACCTGGACAGAAACGCTGTAGCCTCCACCTCTTCAGAGCCCTGCTCAGTGGACTAGTCCATACAGAAGATTTTCATCTGCAAAATAGTGTTTCACAACCCGAGATACTTAAATCAGCTTTCAGAAGACCCCCTGTATTAAATAGCGTATTCAGTACTGCACAAAATTTGCAGGCGCTTTAGCTGCCTGAAATCCCATTTCGCTAGAGGATGAATTGTCAAGGCCTCATTGCTGTCATCTGTCATCTTTGACCTATGACTTCTGCTGGTTCTGCTTTAACCGTTTGCCCACCTGCTTCGTGTGTCACGGTGAGCCAAGGTGACCTGTGTGGATGGGGCTACTTTTGGTAATAATGTCCTTTTAAAAAAAAAAAAAAAAAAAAAAAAATTCTCATCCAGGAAAATTTACTTGTATTTGAAAGGAGTCCACTATGGGTGGAGTATCAGACTGAATGTAATTAATTTATTTTTCTAATTTTTTCTGCTTTTTGTAGTACTTATCTAGGCTTACTCATGGTCAATTAAAATTATTTTCGTATTTTAACTACTTATAAACATGTTTATTATTTCAATTCAACAACCCTATGCTAGAGATTTTTACTTGGCATTAGTATTTTAACTAAATATGTTTTTTTCTTGACACGTTAGACAAATGATGTTTAGAGCTTAAAGGTGCATTTTCAGAAGGGTTTGCAATTAATGTGTTTTAAATCTGTAGAGCTCCTCATGGTATTTTAAATTACCACCTGTCTGTATGTTACGTACGTATGGAATATTACTGTCTGCTCTGACCGGGAATGTGTATTGTTCTGCTATGTAGCCTATTTTATAATTAGGCAATTAAAAAATGAAGCAGCATAAAAACATGCTTTCTAAAATCCTGATCTATGAAATGAAGTAATACCTGCTAGGCTGCCTTTACCCAGATGGCAGAGGCACCTGGCCTGTTCCCGGCATAGGAGCGATGCGAGGCAATTTAAGGTGTGACATCGTAGCATTTTCCTTACAGACGCGCAGCTAATTTCTAGAATCGATTCAAATGCACGTGCTGACATCATTCCCTCTCTGCCCATCGCTCCGGATTTAGAAGTGCCTCCTGAGAACGGAGTGCTGGAAATGATCTTTATTTAAATTATTTAATTCAATCCTGCACAAGCTGTGCAAAGCTGGGCTATGGCTTCTCAGCGTCTCCAAAGCTGCCTGCTGCTGTCTCCTCACCAGTGCTCCATCACCGTGTCCTTGCCCCTCTCCCTTTCATCATCTGGGAGGGATGAGGGTCTCCTGCCCATCTCCAGGTTACACCGAGTCTCTGTTGGCGTTACTCGGGAGCAGACTGAATGCAAGTCATTGTATCGGCTGGCAGGCCAGTTTCCTCCTGACCGTGCAATGGTAGAGGATGCACTTCATGTACCGTAAGCCTGGGATTCAACAGCAAAACCCCTCAGAGCTGAATTGATTAAAGGCAGACGGGGAGGGGGAGCTGAGCTGTCCAGCCGCTCACTATTGGCTTCTTATTACGGCATTCTCCCCCGAGAGGCTCTCTGCATCCTCATTCACCCCCTCCTCCTCCTCCTCCCAGCCCCCTCCTTGCCTACCCCTTCATTACTGATTCACAGCGAGAGGCAGCAGCGGCGGCCGCCACGCTCGTCACGAATCGGAGATTGCAATGAGCTCATCCTTTTCTCTTTGCAGCTCCCGAACTGCCCGGGCTTTATTGCTCTTATTGCTGCTGCTGCCTGCTCGCACACGCATCCACAGGCGCTGAGCCTGGAAAGCTCTCCATTGCTTTGCTCCCAGCCGAGCTTTCCTACGCTCGTTTTCTGCCATTTTCCTGCTTTTTTAGGTACATTTTTAGATCCATGTTTTCTCTGGTTTGTTTTTCAAATCTACTTTGGACTCTGGCTGAGCCGGCACGGTGGATCCTGTTTTTCCTTGGCTCTTAGCAGAGATGCTTTTCTCTTTCTGAGACCGAGGGGTGTTGCTGTAGGCGGCCATCCGAGCCCATTTCAAAGATCCGAGGCTGGCTCTCCCAATCTTGCACTTTTTGAAATTGCACTTCAAAACCTGTTCTTCTCACTCTGGATACTTACTACTTACTGCTCATGGAAGAAGGGGTACCTTGCAAAACCCCAGCTGCCAAGCTCGCACCACCCGTCAAAAAGTCCCAGGACATGCATGACGAGAGAAGCAAGCTGGTGAATGAGTATGCATGTCGGGTGCTGGAACTTCTGGGAATGGGGCATCGCCTATTTGTGCCTCGGCTGCTTGCGGTGAGATCACGCTTTCTTGAAATTAATTCATTGTGAATTTGCCATCTTCCCTCCCAATCCTGCTTCCCCCACCCTAGGATTCTCCACTAAATGGAGGCGTGAGAAGGCTCTTATTTTCTTGCTCTCAGCTTCTCATAATCCACCTCCTAAGCACTGAGTCTTTCTTTTTCCTGTTAGCTCGGGAGGGCTGGAGGCTAGTCCTGCTGATGGGGATCGGTGCCACTCCTTAGCTAGCTTGAAAGGTTCACAACCAGGGCTGCGTTAGAAAAAAATAACCTTTCCTAAAGCCGTGGATGCTTTTGTGCTCAGTCCTCTAATGATTCCACATAAGCAGCATGCCTGGTCTGCTTCTAGAGACTGATGGAAAGCGCATTGATGCTCAGCATTTAAAATTTTATACGTGTGACATCGCAGGTTGGTTTTAAGCATTCATAAAAATTCAAGCTATGTTGATGTATTTTGGTTTTCTGCTGTTTCTACGTTTGATTTTGAAAAGGCAGGCGACACTATGTAAAAAAAGTTTCAAATACATGTGTGGAATTACCTGGGAAATAAATGGTTAAAGGTGTTTCTATCCATCATAGCAAATGATGTCTGTGTGGGAAATAGCCTGAAATCGGTGTGGCACGTTAGAGTACGGAGAAGTACACTTTTATAATTTCTACTGCCGTACAAAGCAGACGTAAAACCACAAAATAGAGGCAAATCCAGAAGTCAGCATCTCATCTTAGCTAAGCCTGCTTAGGGGTATTGTAACTGAACCTGGCTGCAGCTCCGAGGTACACTTGGTCGATGGCCTCGTACACCAGAATGTCATTTTTATGTGGTGCGCATGAAGAGAGCCCTTTACTGATCCCATCCCATTTTCTAGGGGGTTGGTGCCTTTCCTTTATTTCCATACTCTATGCAGTCCTGTGTTGTAGTTATGTACAGTGACCTGTCGAGCATTTCCCTTGGGCTACCGAAACCTATCTCTGTCTTCTGCGGTACGCTCTCATAAATGAATGTGCTCGGCATATTACAAGATGTTCAGTGTTAAAAAAAAAAAAAAAAGAAGTGGGTGGTTCAACCAGTGTGTCCCAGCCCTGTGAGATGTTAGATAAAAATAAAAAAATTCACCTTGCTAGTAAAGCGCAGATAAATTTGGATACCTACAGTCACTTGTAGAATTGGGTGTAGCGCCTGTCGTAGGGACTAACAACGCATGGTTGAATCTGGGGTGTGTGTAAGCGTTATTCCAGTTTACGTCCAAGTGTACCTGCCCACTCCTCCATCCCATCCTGCTGCTGTAGAGCTGATGGCCTCTTGGGCAAGGACTGCCAAATCATTCGGAGTTGTTTTGTGATGAGCTCGAAGGAAAGCAGAGACAAAACCACTAAGCTCTGTTTCACTTGACTTAGTCAGGCTTTACAGATGGAGAATACCAGGAACTGTAGCATACTTCATCACCCAGGCAGCTTAGCTTTGCTGAATGACATCATATTGTTTATTAAAAAAGAAAGAGGAGGGGGGGAAAAGGGAAACCAATATAAATAATGCTTGTGTTACTAGGCAGTTCTTGACTCATGGAGTCAATGCGATTTCTTGTCAGGTTTTGTTAGCTAAATATACCTCTTCTGACATCTATCCCTTTTGACATGTAGCCCTTCCGTAGAGGAGGAGAGACCGTGTTTCTGATGATTTTTTAAAACTGAGAAATCTCTGAGGACCAGGAATTTGTACTTTAATCAGAACTGGAGATACTTCAGAACCTCAGTGTTTCATAAAATTAAGAACTAGATTCCTTTTTACGTGCATAAGCCTCTCCCTCTGCTGTGCTTTTGGGAATAAGTGCCTAGGACGGGCAGAGTATCTGCCATTGTAGTGGTGCGTGAGAAATATAATCTATAACCTTTATGCCAGCCTTAGAAAAAATTCAGATCATCTACTCACTGCGTCAGCTAAGTGTGATGAGGGGCAAGTGAAACAGCACTAATTCGGTGTGGGTTTATCCCCTTTGGGATGACTATGGGTGGATGAAGATAGTAGATTTTCTGTTTGTGGTTATCCACAGTCATCGGGATTTTACGTGGCAGACTGAACATTGCCTTTGTAAGTCTGCAGCTACATAGAAACACCGAGCAGAAGGATACTACTGAGTGTACACAAGGTTATTGCCATATTTATGGATGCCAACTCATTGTGCACAAAACCAAAGTTGGTTTTTTTTTCCCCCGTAAGGCTTTTGTACCAAACAGTGTTTTACAGACAGCACAGATTTTATTTAGAAAAAAATGTGTTTGACAGTATAGCTTTCACCGTAAAGAAACGGACGTAAGCAATGCCAGTAAAAGGAGTCTTTTGATGCATTGTGCTAGAAGTGTGTGCCAGCGTGACTGTAGGAGCGTAGCTTTACCCATCAGACTTTCCCAGGCCCGGGTCCTCCGTTTGTCCGCCCTCGCGCTCCTTGGCAGCAGAGAAGGTCGGCTTCATCCTCTGGCGGTCCCTGAGCTGCTGTTGGCTCTGTGGCTCCTGGTGGAGGGCAGCACAGGGCAAAGTCCTGCAACGCGCGGCACTGCAGGCTTGTTGCCACCCGTGGAAGAGGAGCTGTCAGGTTAGAAAAAAGAGGTCGCGTCCCTTGATTTTTGCATTGTGTGTCATCTTAAAAGAACTTAAAACCGCATCTCTGTGTGCATCTTATAGATTAAATATTATGTTCTGAAAAATTAGCTTGAAGATACTTGTAAACATTTTGAATTTACCAGTAGCAAATTAAATAGTGAAGTATGGCCAGATTCTTTTCAGCGTTTAACTTGGTCTTGTGCCTGACACATGTTCATTCAAATATAAAAAAGGCAGTTTATGCTCACTGACATTCTATAGAAATTCTAAATATATAGACTGTATACATGGAATTCTATAGAAATTTGTAATTCTTATCTGTACGAAAGAGGTAGAATTAAATTAAGGAAGCGTAGCGTGATTGATCGGAAATTTCTTCTGCTGTATTAGTTCCCAGGTGGGAACAGGAGTTGTAGTTGATATAGTCGGTAATGAATGAGACTGCAGAATTAATAATGGAAGACAGAGAAATTAAATTAAAGAAAAAAGCCAAGGCTTTGTCCTTTGTCTTAATCACATTTCCCCCATATATTTTGGGGAAAATAGTAGTAACATCATTTACTTTAAAAAAAAATAATCACACAATTAACATCATTTAAGTCTCTCAAATTCCATTCCTGTTTTTTGAACATTTGCAGTTTTCTAGAACTTCACCTTTAGATTTGAAAGCTTCCCTAGTACTTCTGGGAAAGGGCTTTCGCTTAGTTTCAACTAATCAATATATGATAATTTTATGAATATATTGAAATACTTAAGTGAAGTAGGAAGGACATTCAAGGGCATATTAGTCAAACCCTAAAAGGCAAGCTGAGGCTTTTGGTCATAGTTCTCAGTGAGTTTCCTCTTTTGCCTGGTTTTAAAAATATATTTTAAACAAAAATATGATTAATTGAAAATTACATCTAGAATACTAAAAAATGCCCTGAAGTCCCCAGGTGAACAAAAATGCAATGCAGCTGCCAAACTTTAATTGTTGGTTCATTAAACTTAGAGATGGTTTAGTGAAATAAGTTGTGGATGAGTTCCACAAGCTGAATGACACGAACCAACAAATTTACAAATCTCGGCCTGTCAAACAGCTGCCAAAATGTTCCTGAAATGTCTTTATGATTTATTGATTGAAATTGCAAAATGTCAAGAAATGTTAACCTTAGGATACCAACAGTGCTATATACCTTTTTGTATTGTGTGCATGTACACACACCCACACCCCGCACACACCCCCCGTTTTGTGGTGCTGCTCGATTTTAATCAGTACCTGAAGAGGTTAGTTTGCAGAAAATATTCAAAGTACACAACCCGGTCAACATTGCTCTCAAGATGTTACTTTGATTTCTGTGATTTCAATAGTAAAACTAACTTTTTGATCAACAGATTACTTTAATGAAATTGAAACATTCAGCGAAGTGGAAAGAGCTGAACAGTATAGGCTCTACCACTCCTTTTATCAAACTGTACAATGTGATGGTTTGTAATTTTTCATAACGATAATCTTTGTTCAGCAAACTCTGTCACAGAAGTTCTTATTTCCATGATTCACCATTCCTCTTGCGGGATTTTCATTGACTAAAGATTTTTTCAGGGTTGAGAACACAAAATTCTCAATAGTTACAATTTTATAGGAGTAATTTGGGTTTGGGCTGTTATTATAACAGTGATTCAAGCAGAAGCCTAGAAGAATTGAATCTGACTTTACATGTAATTGCTGTTTTTCTGCTGTGTTTGCCTGTCTTTTTTGGTATTTATTTTTAAATGAAGTGCTGTGGACAGAAAAGGTAGGTGCATGTGCTTTTCTAAAGTTTGACAGGGTAATTTAATTATTGATTATTAACTTTTTTTAGGTTTTTTCCTCCTCTGATTTCTCAAAAAAAAAATCAGAACTCTCAATGTATTATATTAATTTAAGAAAAATAGGCTAAATACAAAATTAAAATAAAAATGTCTAGTCAGGACCTCTGGGAATAATAAAATTAGGGTAGCTCAGCTCCTAATAAAATGCGAAAACTTTGGCAAAAAAGTGTATTTGGTGTTTATTTTGTGCTGGGAGCAACTGTCCAGAAGTCTTAACTGAAGACGCCCTCCCGCTCTGTCGGGAGCACGTACCAGCCCGTCTTTCAGCGTCGCAGCCTCTGAGCACCTTCGGCGTGAACCACCACCAGCAGCAGAATGGGGTTTACAGGTTGGGCGGGGGGGTCGGGATTTACACCTGGGGTCTGAGTTGTGTTTGGGGCCAGGTTTCAGAGGAGATGGGGAGAGGCTGCCGTAGCATGAGGAAGAAGAGGAGATTGGAAATGCAGGAGAGCTTGCCTCCCAGGAAGGCAAATTTGCAATGTAATAGGGAAATCTGTTTGAATTGTGTAATGATCGCAGCTGTCAACATCACTGAGAGGGAAGGAGAGAAATTGCTTTCAAGTAAGCTGGTTATCAAACCATTTACTGCTTTTTGATCGCCGTTGCCCAGCTGACCCGTGCCCAGAAGCAGCCCGGTTGCCAGCACAGGTTCTGGCAGCGATGCTGTGTGCTGCCTGCGTGACGGCCTGCTCCCACCCCACTCTACAACTTGTAGATGACCTTCAGCATAGCCCATCGTGGATGTGAAATGGTCATCTAGTCTCAAGCATGGCAAAAGCATATATAACCTCAGTAAAACTCATCCAGGAGAGAGAGGATGTTAGGAAGAGGAAATGGATGCTTTGGCCACAGCTGTATTCCTGAGTGGGTCTGATTGATTAGATACCCAAGTGCACCAGGTTTCTGTCAACACTACTTCGGTCTTGTCTGATTGAGTCTCAGCCAAATAATCCTCCTGCCAAATGTTTGTGGATGGAATCAGATGTGATAGTTTGCAAAGCTGGACATTTCTCATCAGCATCCTGAAGGCAGCTTTTCTTGTGTCCCTGCAGTGGTGACCCAGCAGCTTCCTTGGCTGTGAATAAACAGAGGATCAAATAGGTCTTGAGAGAACTCTGAGGATTTTGATGACAGAAAGTTGTCTGCCTTAAAAATGCTGCTGTCCTGGGGAAATTGATCCACTGAAGCTACTCCAGTTGTATTTTGAGTTTCCTCATTCTTTCCTTGTGATTAACATAGCAAAAACTACTACGGCGTGCCCTTTAGGGTACATAGTATAATAATCTTTCCAAAAATACGTAGGGTAATAGGTAAACATGTACAGTGTAGGTTTTGTCCTTCTAGACTCTTGATTGAGGAATCAGTCATATTGCTATGTCCATTCCTAAAGTGAAAGACTGGATGCAGCAGTGCAGGTCATCTCAGTGGTGACACCTCTGATGTCAGCTCATGCTCTCCACCATCAGAGATACTGGGTAACCGTGAAAATACCCCCTTAACGTCTGTTGCTGCTCCAAGTTTGGTACGTAACTTAAAATCCCTTCAAAGCCCCTTCTCCCTTCCCCCCCACCACGTAAAGTTTGGGTAAATTGCTATTTTTGATAGACCCTCTGGGTAGGGTGCTGTAGCATTTTCAGCAGAAATGTGGAATAGGTTGAGCTAGGTTTGAGTGTTACTGTTATATATCTGCAGCACCGTATTGAAGTTCGGTTTGCTTTGGGAAACAAGGTATTTGTACTTTTTAAGAAGGTGTTTTGCATAGCAGACATCATTATTTTCACGTAAATGATCTAGTGATGCTAGTTTGTAGGGTGCGTAGGGAGGATTTGTAAATAAAAGTAAAATTTTCTCTGCATTGTAGTGATAATTATATTTATTTCTATTTATTTAAAACAACTTTAGTACCCAAGAGAAATAATAGTACATCAAGCCTCACCTCTTGCGTGTCAAAGGCTGCACAGTTTCTCCCAGTTATCCCTGCGTTGAGCCAAATCTCTTGTGTTTGGTTGAAATATGTTTTCTGGAAAGAAGTTGTCAGAAATTGGAGGCAGCGAAAGATTTTGAGTGGATGAGAGTATAGTTAAGAATCAAACTTTGAAACTGTGTGTATGTAATACACCTACTGCGTATAACAAGGCAAAAAATGACAAAGGACGTTACTCACGAGAAAGTGGAAGATGCACGCATGAAAATGTTGGCGGTGGAACTTGAGCAATTAATTCAGCAATTAACCTTAACCAAAGGTACCTGTGCTGCTCCTGAGGAACCGGTAGTAACACTGCAATGCGCAGCGCCACTCTCCATGATACTGGTCTGTACGGTGACACGTTTTTGTTCGCTCTTTCTGGGTTCAAGATCTTGAAATTCACATTTTTGAGATGTCATCTTAAATGTCTTGTCTGGACATCCAGTTTCTGTGAACTTTGTAGAGGAACTGTCCCAAGGCTTGGTATTTCCTATCTGCTGAATTTCTTGGGGTACTTCTTAGTAAAACCAAAGATGAATACATTTGTCCCTGTGAATCACATTACTCCATCAGTAGCAGAACTGGATTAATGTTGAATGTTTAACATTTTCTGACCTGTTAGGCTTCATACCACGCTGAGAGGTACAGCGTTATGGGAGATGTAGAAATAAGCATGTAAAACATTTTCTGGCACAGTATTCTTTGAGAAATTGTGTCACAGACTTCTGCACATTGACTTGCTGATGCCTCTTATGAGTCATCTGCATTTCTGCTTCCTCTGTTCATGTCTGCAGCCGTATATATCTCTATATATACATTGTCTTTTTAGGACAGCTTTATGAGAATCAGCAATGGTCTAACGCACCAGCTCTCTAGAAAATCCTATAAATTCTCCTAGGTTTTCGTTGTTTGCTTGGCTTTTGTTTTTCTCCTGAGTGACGTCTTGACAGGCTGAGCCAGAATCCTTTTCTTACCCTGCAGGTATAGAAGGATAAAATACATTAACGTCTCACGGTCCTCTGATTGCGCGGCTCTGCCCGGGATTCCTTGGAGAGGCTTTGGCCTCTGTTTTGTTTTATGAGCTGGGGGTTAGAGAGCTGATTTCAAGGAGGATGTTTCTGAGCTACTGTGAATAGTGGTGGTTTGGAATACATTCAGTAAATGACAAATCCAATAAAAGAGCATGACTGCATGTTCTCAGTGTTTACTGTAGTTCCCTGTGTTTAATTGCAGACCTCCAAAGAGGACCTTCTACAAGCTGATTTTGAAGGAGCTTTAAAATTCTTCAGGGTTCAGTTGCCCAAGAGGTACAGAGCTGAAGAGAACGCCAGAAGACTGATGGAACAGGCCTGCAACATTAAGGTAAGGATGGTCTTCATTTCTTCTCATTGACCCGGGGTTTTTACAGCAACAGTAAGGTGCAATGTTAAGAACGGCAGTAGCGTGTGGAAAGTGAAGTAATGAAATCGTTAGTTTATTGCTTTTTATATATGTTTTTATATTTATGCACACAGACGCCTGCACACTTAATATTTAAAGAAAAGAAAGCTCTGAGCTTTTCCCTCTTTGTCTGCTTCAGTGCAAGCTAGTAATTAAAACAGAAAACTGATGTATGATCAAACTGAATTATCAGAACTCACTAATGCATTAATTGATTTGTAGCAGTGATCACACTAAACCAATTAATTGAATGTATGATAAACATACAACTGAAGGTCAGCTATTACTTGTTTTCTTAAAAGCTATTTATTTGCTGAGTGCTGCTGTAGAATACAATTGAATTGGGGTAGAAGCTTAGTTTTGTTTGTATATCAAGCTTACCAAGACAGAATATCTTTTTGTGTTTTACCCTATCCAAGACTGTGCTGTCAAAAGGTAGGCTACTTTGAACATTTAGACCACAAGTATTTGGCTTGTAAGGAAAGATGGCGAATTAGAGGAGCGTGACTGTAAGTTTTTAAGCATGAAAATCTTCTGTTAAATATGCCTGCAAAGGTTTATAAAGTTGTCATTTGAAAGGTCTGCTGTTTTTCCTGGAATTTTTTTTGGAATATGTATAGCTATGGATGGGCTTAACATTTGATCTTGGAAAAAAGTGCTCTTGGTATTTCTTGGAGTGTGAACACAGATGGGAAAGGTGTGTTTGGTGTGGCTCAATAATGGACTGAGAGCATCCCATCAGAAAGGATGTTCCTCTAACACCCCGCCTTTTTCATCTCTTTCAATATATTTATTCATTTCCTTTTGTGCTGCTTAATTTCATAGCTTATTAAGCAACAGCTTTTTTTCACACTGGTTGAGACACAGATCTAGTGAAAGGGAGGGGTTTGCCATACTAATGTTTATTCCAGCCAGAAAAAAGATCTGTGTGAAGATTTTATTAAGGTTGGCCTTGGATTTCAACTCTGCTGCTGAAAGAGAGTATTTGGGAGTAAAAGACTACAGTTTGGTGTTTAGTATTTAGTCCTTTACTCAGTTCTTGAAAATGAGTAATTTAAGGATTTGTCAAGTACAGGAAAATTATCTTTATGTTGTTTACTCAGTGCATATTTTTTTGATGGGAGGTTAAAAGAGAAGTTGTCGTGGTACTTTTTGGAAGAGATATTTGTCAATTTTCTTGGGCCTGCCTTTCTCATTTTCTTGTGAGACATTGTGTACCACGTGATGTTATTTTCCTTAATTTTTCAATTTGTATTGGGTATATATGTATATGATGCGTTTTGTTGGGAAAGCATTTTGAAATGCGTTTGAGGCAGATGTTCAGTGTGTAGCGCCTCGTATCGGTGCGGCACGTGGGGCCTTTTAAAAGCAGAGAATAAAATTCTGAACTGTTTGTCGATGTGAATGGGAAGGCAACTGAAGGATTTGGCAGTGAATCCACTGCATACGCAGGATTTCAGACATTCTGGATTCTGGTGCGTAAGAGAGAAGCGCAGATGAGTACAGCAGACATGAAGTCAAGGTGCTCTCCTGTGTGCTACAGAAGTACGTGAGGACTAGTAGGAATTACTGGAATAGGAGAATTTGGGGCCGAGACCTGGGGTTATCAGGGATGGGAAAAAGTAGAAGATTCAATTTACCTTCTGCTGTGTTAGTAACTTGTTAAGGAGTATGGTTGGGAGTTGGGTTCTGCTGACTCACTGGGTGTGCGGCTCAGTCCTCATTCAAATGTTGGACATAGGAGGAGATCTAAACTGTGTCCTGAACAGCTTTTTGATGGTTAAGCTAGGAACAATGAAACTCATGGAGAGGAGTGTTCTGAAACTCAGAACCTTTTAGTTAAGGTTGTTGTCAGGATTAATGGCATGGTCAGGAAAGTTAATCTGAATACGGAAGGCTCTGAACGTAGGCGATGTATTTAAAACAGTGAAAATGCGAAAGACTAAAGGAACTTAATGTGAGGAAACTCAGTGCAAGACCTTATTGGAGGGGAGGGGAATATTTACTGTAAATGAATCTGTTTTTACTCGCACTCCTGTCATAGGTGTCACTCATACTGATAGCCACGCGCTCACCAACACCAAGGCTTCTGTCTGGCCAAGATCGCTTGCACGTGATGAGGAATGAGGGACAGTGGCTATAAAGTCCTCACTATGTCTCTTGGGTTCCCTTTAATTGATGACAATAAACTGGCTTTTAGCCAAATTTTTTGTACTCGTTAGCAGTCAAACAGTTCTCATGGTGTGGTCTTTTCTCTCAGAAGCTTGCTGGCTTCAAACTGTCATGGCTGTCCTTTGTCTCCGTTTCCTCATGGCGAGCGGGTTTGTGGCTTCCAGCCTGCTTTGCTGTTGGCAGAGGCGACGTACCGTCACTTTGCTGCGGGTCTCCAGCTGGCTGGTCAACTTTAGTACGGCCTCACCAGAGTGCTGGCCTTCTGGTCTGGATGTAGCAAGCCGTTTCTCATCGTTTGCCAGTTTGGTTGCTGTCACTCACGTCCTTGCTTATCAATACATGCCGTTCTTGTAACCCATTGTCGCGTGTCATTTCTTCTGGTGCTTTTGCGTGCAGACGCTGCAGTTCGTACTTCTTTCAGACTGATCTTAGTATTTGTGTTATGCATCCCTACCAAGTGATTATGTGATGCCTTGACTCTGTTAACTTGATGTCCCACATTAAATTAAAACACACAAGGGTTGAACTGACTTCACAGGTTTTATTTATTTGGATCAACTTTTCTCACTTTTGCCGACTAGAATGCCCTTAGAGAGCCCAATCTGAATCACAGGAACGTAACCTCTGACTGGAGATGGCATGTTAAATATTTGATAGGCAGAAGAGAAAATCACCTCATAATGAAGAAGGTGATCAGGAGTCACCAGTCCAGCTTTATGAAGGGTAAATCATGCTTAACCAACCTAATAGCCTTCTATGATGAGATATTTGTTTTGGTGGATGAAGGGAGAGCTGAAAATATTGTTTATCTCAAGTGTAGCAAGTACAGACGCTGTCTCCCATAACGTCATTATAGACAAACTGATGACTATGGACTAGATAACTGTACAGCGAAGTGGGTTGAAATCTGGCTGAGTGGCTTGGTTCAGGTGGTTGTGATCAGCAGCAGGATGTCCAGCTGGAGGGCAGTCATTAGCGTTGTACCTCCGAGGTTGATGCTGTGACCAACACTGCTTAGCCTCTTCATGAGTGACCTGAACGACAGGGCAGAGAGCACCCTCAGCAAGTCTGTAGGTGACACAAGGCTGGGAGGGGTGGCTGACGGACCGGATGGGTGTGCTGCCATCCAGAGGAACCTCAACCTGGAGAAATGGGCCGACAGGAAACTCGTGGAGTTCAAAAGGCAAGTGCAAGGTCCTGCACCTGGGAGGAACAACCTCATACACTAGTACCTGCTGGGGGCCAGCTGGCTGGAAAGTAGCTTGGCAGAAAAAGACCTGGGGCTCCTGGTGAGCACTAAGTTGAACATGAGCCAGTAGTGAGCCGTTGCTGTGGAGAAGGCCACTGATGCCCTGGGCGGCACTGGGAGGAGTGTTGCCAGCAGGTCAAGGGAGTGATCCTTCTCCTCTACTCAGCACTGGTGAGATACATCTGGAGTAGTGTGTCTTGGACTGATCTCCCCGGGACAAGACATTGCTACAGTGATGAGAGTCTGGTGAAGGGCTGTGAAGATGATGAAGGGACCGGAGCACCTCTCCTATGAGGAAAGGTTGAGAGAGCTGGGGCTGTTCAGCCTGGAGCGGAGAAGGCTCAGGGGGATCTTCTCAATGTATATAAATACCTGGTGGAAAGAACTAAAGAGTAGGGAGCCAGGATTTCCTCAGTGGTGTCTAATGAACAGACAAGAGGCAGTGGACACAAAATGAAATAAAATAATGTATTTATTTAAAAGCTATTTATTTACTTATTGACTTCAGGGGCGATCAGACACAGGAACAGGTTGTCCAAGGAGGTTGTGGAGTCTGCATCTGTGGAGATAACTCAACATGCAACTGACCCTCAGCAACCTGCCTTAGGTAACCGTGATTTGAGAGGGTGGTTTAGACGAGGTGATCTCCAGAGGTCATTTCCAACCTCAACTATTCTGTAATTCTGTAATCAGATATTCTAATCGTGGTATTTATTTACAAAGAGACGCTAATAGTTGCAGGAGTTGACATGCTCAAGTAGGAAATTAGTCTTGATAATCATCACTGGAAGAGGTCCTAAGGAACGCAGAGGTTATATGAAGAGCAGTTGTCTGCCTTCTTGAATGCAGCAAAACTTGTTCTGTTCAAAAAAAACCCAAACGAGACCCTTCCGAACATGTTTTTTTCTGCTATGTGAATGAGGCACTGTGTGTCTTTCAGCTGCTTCTCACTTCTCTATTAGTATTTGTGGACTAAACACCAGATGTTTTTAGAGTAACTATTGCACAATAAGTGCCAGGGAGTATTTTCTTTAGGTTTCTAAGCTAATTACTGAGGCATAAAAACATGAAAATAGAATTACCGTGATTGGTTAGCTTTCATGGTCTGGCTGTATCTTTCCCAGTGTTCCTTGTTAATTTTGTTCCCACATTACTGCAAAACAAAACAGGAGTTTAACATGTAATAAAAAGCCACCTCTCCTCGCTCTTTTTTTTTTCTTGAGCTCTAGCTGATGTTGTTCTAGAGAAGGCAAATTTCTCCTTAATTTCAGAACTTTTACGTTTAACTCATGAGTTCAGGACCTAACCCTTGGATTTTGAAGGTGCTGCACTGGAAATAGTTTTATCATCCTGCTTTTAAAACAAAAAGAATTAGCATCAATCTCTCCCTTAAAAACAACTCTGCAAATATGAAGGAAAAAGCTCCTATCAATTGAAAATTATATATAAAATGTAGTAGAGAATGTCTCATTCCATTAAGGATTATCCGTGATAATTACTCACCAGGTCTGAATTTTGATCATTCACCGGTGAGGAAATCACTGTGAACAAAGTCAGTGGAATTAGAAATAATAGTAGTATTTTCCAGCAGGTGATCGTTGCGTAGTATTCCGTCGTTTAGGAATGTTTTGCCCTAATTCATCCTATCATATAATATGGTCTAAGAAAGTTCCCTTTGTTGTTGTCGTATGCATGTTATATGCATATATGCAAAGTTAGGGTCCTGTTAATAGCTGGCTGGTGGATTATAGGCAACATCTGCGGAGTAGAAGATACAGTCAGATGGAAGCAACTGAATCTCTGAAGGCATCTGCTGAGACTCTTAGGGCAGATAGAGCCCAACGTTGCACACATTTCCCAGCTCCGAAAGAGTCCAACAGAGGAGAAAGACATAAATTCTCCAAGTAGGGTGTCACATGCTAATTTAAGGGTTAATGACATTTGTTAAAAGATGAAAACGTGAACCTAATGAATGGGGGATTGTCCTCCTTTGTTTCTGGTTAGTTTTCTAATCTATAATGAGCATAGCTTTCATTTTGCAATGGCCTTTACAGAGGGAGGGGTATGTTCCTCCTAGAGTATCCAGGAACAGTTACAGCTGTGCAAATGGGGTTGGGGATGAGAAGTGTCTGCCTGCCCAGAGCAGGCTGTGTCTTATATCTCTAGAATAAGGAATTACCCTGCTTTCCTATTTCATAGAATGATTGCCAATGCTTTTTGTACTCGTGCTTGGAGGGGGGTGGTGGCGTTTTTTTTTCCTCCCCCTAATTTTTCTCTCTTTACAAGGGGATTTCAGAGGCCTTTCTGTGTTTCTGGAAGCCCAATTTGATAAACGAATGAATGAAGAAAGAGCCTGTTCTAGATAAATAAAGGTTGAGCTTAACGGTGCTGTTTTATTAGAACAGCTAACATGTTCTGCATACCCGCTGAATCTGCCTTGGTTGCCTTTTGCATCTTGTAGTGTAATTTCTCTTGTAGAGATCTGTGTATGTCCTAAAGAAATTGTGATGTCCTTTGATTATAATATAGGAAGCCTATCACCTCTATTCTTACACCTGACTTGAGTCAGTTGAGCTGTAGAATGGGAGAAAGCAAGTCTCATTGGGAGATTTTCTCCATATGAAAATTTCCTGATTTGACAGTTTTCACGTGAATTCAGGGAGCCGTGCCCATTTCTCTGTGACTGCCCTGTGATATTTGGAAATGGAGCAGAGCTAACATTCAAAATATGCTATGTGGCAAATGTGGAAATGCCATGCAGTTGAGTGTAGCAGAGAGGTAGGTGGAGAGATACTGGGAAGTTAATTATGAGTTTTCGCCCCTCGTGCCCAGCGAAGGGGAGGGGAACACGTGAGATGGGCTGGATAGGAACTGAGGGAAGGAACCTGCAGGGAAGTTTCTTCTATTTGTGGGGCAGCATCTGTAATGATACCTTCTTTTACGTGACTCAGAGATTACAGTGACTCCTTGTCTCGTCTTTCGTCATCGTCAGTGGCAGGAAAGACCTGTTCTTCTAAGAGAAGCTTTTTCCTAACCACGTAAATCTCTCCTCTCTTTGGAGGAAATGAGGCTCCCCAGCAGGGTTGCAGGGTTACTGCTCTCAGCATCTTACGTGAGAGGAGCAAATGGCCGTGAGAAAAAATGGTGCCTTTTTCAATGCAAAGCAGACACATACATTTTTGTCAGCTGTCACTGCACTGACAGGGTTCTTGATCCCACCTGGGTGCACCCACAGTTGTGGCTTGCACCAGGACCCTTGTACAGCTCACTGAGAACGGCTTTACTAACGGAGTCAAAAGAAAAGGCAAAGGTAGCAGGGGCTGTGCTAAGCTTTTTCTCATTTCAGAATTGTTCTTGAGTAGTTTTAAAACAGATTGACTTTAATGATGTTGCTATTTAAATGTTTTTAATTCAAACTGATGTTTTGAAGCTCACACCTTACTGATGTGGGTGAGTTACTTTATTCGCACCTCTGTTGCTGTTTTATCTGGAAGCAATTTTTTGCAGGCATGGTTTAACAGGGAATTATATATTGATTTATGTGAGTTTCAATGGAAAGGAGTAAAAATAGCTGACTTGCTCGCTCTCTTCTCTCTAGTGCATTCTCTCTGTGTTTGTGTATGTATATGTGTGTGTATTTATCTGGATACTTGGGGGTTTTTGCTATTGTGAGAGGTGGTAAGACAACACAAATCCAATGGAAAAGCAAAGGAGATAACTGCAGAAAGGCCCTGAAACTGCACAAGCCTTTTATTCCTTTGGTTCTACCAGTGATGCATCTAATTAATCTTCTGATATAAAGGACAGGGGAAAAAAAAATGCTCGTTTATCAACTTCTCGAGTAAAGGGCAAGGCAAATTGAAAAGAATTATGTTTAGATCTATAGAAAACCCTGCCGTGCCTGTATGCGATTTCTTATTAAAAGCCAATGATCAATTCCACTTATTGTGTCTGCGCCGTTATCTCTGAAGTGCAGGATCCAATTGTTGTCGTAAGGAGGGTCATGTTTTTTAATGCCCGTTCTGTTTTCAGCTTCACCTTCCTTCTTTCTGCTTGGCTTTGTGGTATAGCGCAGCGCAATGAACTAGCACCTGAAAATCAGATTCAAGTGCCTACAGTGGAATTGGATGTTAAATGTTGTTGTAGCCTTGGTAATAAATGTTAACAAAGGAGAAAGCGTCATGCATTTAGAAAAACCGTTTCGGTTATGAGATACATATTTGTTTGAACTGTGCATATGTGGCTTTCCAGTGAGCAGACATGTTGCCCAGTAGTGAGGTTATAGTTTCATGGTGTTTAAGCATTAGTAAAACTGTTAGATATTTTGGTGTTGGGTTGGGTTTCGGCTTTTTTGGGGGTTTGGTTTTTGTTTGTTTTTTTTTTTTCATTTGCTCTGAGTTGGCATTGTAAGTGAAATCAGGTGTATTTTTAATTTTTATCAACAGGAAAGGAATAGGATTTTATTAATAATAGTTAAATATAATCACATTTTAACCATCTAAAGTAGCTTTGCAACCTGACTGAGTACAAATATTTTGGTGTCCTTGTAGTAGTCATTTGATGTTGGCATGTGTACTTGGGCTTCCACGAGTAATGGCATCAACAAGAATAGCATTGAAGGTAAGGGTCTTTAAAGAACTATAAAAGTTTGAGGTGGAAAAGTGGATAGAAATATTCATTGTCTGTATCCCCAGTAATTGTATTGCAGCGTATATCATGAAGGGATTTGCCCAAAGTGTTAGCGGTTTAGTTCAGTAAGGTGAGGGGGACATCTGAAAACTGTTCTGTGGTCCAGCAGGCCACTTAAATTTGTTTTGTTCGCCTTCGTGCCATCAGGAGCCATGGCTTTCCAGGGGGACAGAAGTTTTCCTGTTCAGAATGGAAGAAGGCACGTGTACTCAGAAGGTCCTTTGGCTTAAGCTTCCTGAATCTGGCTGTTTCATCCTGGATGAGTAACAGCTCCTTTCCGTCCTTGATTCTGAAAATTGTACGGCAAGCAGTAGATGAAAGTGGCCGGGAGTCGCACTGTTTAGCAGTTCTGTCTTCTCCCATCTTTGCCACAATTTGTCTAAAATAACTCAGCTCTCTGAGTAAGAGGAAGTGAAAACTTTTCCCAAGCTGAACTGGACACATTTGAATCCCAGACGCAGGCTGGCTGGAGGATTGACTAACCTCCTATAAGGTGACACGTTAAAATGTTCTGTAAAACATTTCCTACCTCCGGTGGTCTGTATGTCAAGCAGTAGCAGAGTGGCTAGGATTACTGTTGTCAGCATAGTAGTCATCTTAGTTGTTCTTTAGAAGAGAAAGTCTACACTCTCTCTTCCATTGAAGGAAACAAACCCAGTAACTAGTAACTGATTTTTCTGAGGGATGCCTTGAGTTTGAGTATAGAGAAAGACTGTGATGATGGCAGGTTTGCAGTACCTCTTGTTCTCACGGTAAGATGATACCCTTTTTTGAAGACACTTCTGTGATGCAAAAGAGGCCGTAGAGGAAGAATAAATGTATCCCAGGGTCGGCACTTAATGACCATAAGTAAAAGGAACAAAACCACAGGCTTTCATATTTTGTGGAGAAAGACCTGTAGGTAAAAGTACAGATACAGAAATGCCTAGAAACAAGCTCTGTGCCCTATGTTGATGTCGGCCAAGAAGTGTTCCTTGATATTGTCTTCGGCATCAACAAACTTATTCAGGCTTCAGATGGAGAAATCTCCCTGGAGGTGAAAATTCATCTGTGCTTCTCTTGGACCTCTTTCAAGCAGTCAGATCTGAGGGAAGAGGTATCGTCTCAGCAGTATAGAATCATCGTGGTAATTCAGAGGAAATCTATTCCTTCACATACCAAAGACCATGGGGCCAAGACCCTGCAATCCTTGCCAGCTTAAGTCTTTCTGTTGTCTGTGAGAACTCTTTTTTAAACTGCATGTCCCTGAAGAATATTGTGTCTTTATATTTTATTAGAAGTCAATTCCTGTGACCAAAGAAACTCTGTATTTGCCCCTCTGACCAGCGGGGGAAGAAGCTCTGTTGTCTGCTGGGAGTTCAGTGCCCACAAAGAGAATTGTCTTTTGTTTCTACTCCTAGAAATCTTAGAATATGTGCATTTGGAAGAGATTGCATTTGGGCTGAAAATTTCCAGCTGCCTTGTGCCATATGTGATCAGACTTTCTGATATGTTTCTTTCTCAGAAATACTGTGGTTATTTTATTTCTACAGATGTTACAGAATTTAAAGCTTAAGTTATTGGAAACAAGTCATTACTGTGTTAGAGAAAGCTCAGGTAATCCAGAGCCAATGGCTACTGCATGCAGCGGCTTGGGGAAAAAACGGTGATTCATTCTCAATATAGTGCAGAGAACAGTTGAGACCAAGCATTTGGTCTTTGACCGATGACGTGACATAACAAATTCTGAAGCACAATGCTAGATGGAGACCTAAAGCTAAACTTTTAAAAATAAGGAGGGATGGGGGGGAGAAGGCAAAGGCTAACAGTGTTCCCTTTTTCACTTCCCAGAGTTTTTGCAAATAAAAAAAGAAAAGACAATGGAGACAGTGTCTTTATGCGTTTTTGCTGGTGTTTGATTTCTCAGGCCCCTGCAGTCAAATTTCTCTGCTTTGAAAATAAGCAGACAAACAAAACTAAGTATAGAAAGATGGCCGTATGCATTTTATAAATGCAGAGCTCTGCAGTGACAGTAGCTTTTAGAACTGAAGTCCCTATTAATAACTTTCCATTACAAACCCCAGGCATTATTTTTGCCATTAGTGATACTGTTTGAAGTAAAACTCAGCGAGTGGTTACTTTACTATTATCTAAGCAATATGTAGCTACTGGAGTAGAAGTTTAGCTGGGTGCTCCATAAGGGCAATATTTAAATTTTTAGGATCTTACTGCTTTGCTTCAGGATTTGCTGGTTTCCTGCCATTAATTGCTTTTATTTTTACCATATTATAGCCTTGTTTCTCTTGTGGAGAGTAAGTAGTGTAGTAAACATAGAGTTAAATTATTTATGTTGTTTCATTTGTTTGTATTTCGGCATAAATAAATGACATTGGACTGGTAAATAGAGGTGAAGAGCTGTATGCCAGAGGCTTTGCAGAGTCCGGTTAAAGTGCTGGTAGAAATGTGCTAGTATATTTATCTCCGTTTGTAGAGGTGTTTCGGTTTATTTAAGAATGACAATGCACCAGTTTACTCTCTGACAATTTTTTAAATAGTGCTGTGGTGTTTGCCTGGTTTATGTTGTTTACATCTGAAATAATTCCTTGGTAAATGATTATTTTTCATGCAGTACTGTGAACACTTGGGCAGAGAGGTGTCAACCCATGGCCACATCAGCCAGCCTCTGTCTGCAGAACTTCCTTGCTCTTAGGGGCATTGCTGTTTCAGGCGAGCACCCACCGCCCTACAAGGTGTACCCATGAGTTGGGTGCAAGCCTCGGCGGGGGGCTGGCAGGTTCTTTCTCCTCTTTGCTCACACACTTCCCCACGTTCCTCATCTCTGCAACAAAATTGAAAATGATAGGAAAAAGTTAAAAAGCATTATTGCGGGTCTGTTCGCTGGGAAGCCTTGACCGTGTATCTGAGCTTTCCATTTGATTGTTCAAGCAGCAGATGAAGATGGAGTCCTCATTATGTTATCATATCTGTTTATTACTCTTTCAACTTCCTTTGCTTAATTAACGCAATTTCCTTGACAATAATTCTTAACCAAAATTTGATTCTGCAAGTGAAATTAGTCAAAAGCCATGAAAAACACAGAGAAATCTCATCTCCGAGTAATTAATCAGCATAATCAATAATCTCTTAAATCTGGAAGTATGGGCAGATGCCCAGCGTTCCTGCACAACTCAGGCCCAAAGACAGCAGGTCGGCTTGAGTCACCCGGTTACTGTGAAATCCTCCGCTTCAGCAGAGCTCCAGCCTGGCTGCATCTGCACATCCCTCCAGCCTGGAGCGGGTCCTCACCGCTCCTCTCCCAACTGAGGAGTACAGGCGTAGTTTCACTAATGTAAATATGCTGTGGCTGACATAGCTTGGAGAGGCTTAGAGGTTAAGGGCTTGACCTCTGGGGAAAAAAAAAAAAAAATATATAGCTAAAGTTCTTAGCAGAGTCAAGTGATTGTCTGAACAGCTCTTTTTTAATCTCAGAAATCCTTTTGTTAGCCCATAGCTTACAGCACAAGATCAATGACCTGGTCATACATCCTCCTGAGGAGCAATTTCATGGCAGTCTGAGTAAGCCACCTGATTGTGCCACCTGGGATCCTCCGCCTTTACACAGTAGGGAATATTGATTATACCTCAGCTAGTCAAGAGCAGTGGAAGAAATTGGAAACGGATCGGGGGGTTGATTCCTAGCTGCCGAACGGGAATGCTTTGTTCTGCTTGCTCACACGCTCCGGCTCCCCCGAAGGTAGCCTGTTGCAAGCTGCTGTATTCGATAACGCCTGCACCTTCTGATGAAGTATTTTCCCCACTTTGGACTCTTTTCCCACTGTCAATGACACATGAAAAATTTATTGTCAGGCTGTTAATTTTGATGACTTTGCAATCTGCCTAACCTGTCAAACGAGAAAAAATAATTTCATCACCTTGTCACTGCTGCATTACTTTCAAATTTTAAATAGTCCTGAAAACACAAAAGTGCCATTTCTTTCTTCGTGAGGTAGAAATGAAAAGGGGCTGTTGTGCTGGAAGGAGCTGCAGTTTGGTGCCTGCAGAATGTAGATCCCAGCACACAGTTTTGTTCCCTACAGCGGCTCGTCCGGACCGCCATACTCACGTAGGCCTGTGTAGACACAAATCCCGTTGCTTTTAATAGCAGCAGGAAGCTCAGAGGCAAATTTGGCCCTTGCTCCTCTTGTAACACAAAGTCGAATTTAGGTTTGTGTTGTAATGAACTTCTTCCGAGAGTACTCAATTTGTTTTTTCCTTTTCTAAGCACAGCGTGAAGCGGGGTGTGTTCCTTTCTGAGGAGGAAGGACAAGCGGTAAGAAAGCAGCATCTTGTTTGGGGACAGTTTGTGTTTCCGAGCAGGACGTTTTGACGAGGGTTTCTTGCAAAGACGGTGACTCTCTAGCCCAGGAGAACCCGTTTTTGCAAGGTGGTTTTTCGCTCTGCCCTGAGGTGCACCAGAGCCGTCTTCTCCAGCCGAGGTGACGAACCCAAGCACTTCAGGACTCGACAAAACCGCGCCTGGTCAGGGCCGGGGGTGTGAAGGGGAAGGAGGCACTGCCTGAGCTTGGTCGCCCTCGCAAACCTCCTCCTCTTGCTCTCCGACAGCAGAGGACCTCCAGCCCGAAGCCAAAGGGTTCCCCACAGGCACAGCGCTCATTGCTGAGGGGAATCAGGAGGCCGGGCGGCCGTGGGCCGTGCCGGGGTCCATCTTGTGTTCTGCCTCCTCTCACCCATCTCTCCCCGTCAGGCAGCTTCTCCTCGGGCAGCAGGCTGAGGCCCCAAAGGCTGAAGCAAGTAGGAAACCAGGAGGACATTTACAGATCCAGCGCTGGGCCGAGAGCTCACACGGGGGCTTGTGGGGAACCCTGGCTCCCCTGGGAACAGCCAAGAGTCCCTCTTTATTTTCCTTCCATCTTTCTTCACTGTAACATCCACAAAATGTCAGTAACAATAACACCTCGTAGAAGGATTTCGTCACAAGCAGTATTTACAGGCTACCTGTTCAACCAAGGGAACTATTTACTTGTATGCCTGCGTATTTTCAGCCTTTGATCTATCGTACAGAAATGTTATACGAGATTATATACTGTCACAGGAATTCGGGGGCAGGGGGAGAGGTGGAAAAAAACTGAGAAATGTTTTTGAGTCCCTGATGTAAGGGATTTTACATGTCCTTACTCATTGATGAGGTCATGTGTAGAACAAGCACCTGTCATAAGGTTAATGGGTCTGGGTTTCGTATTTGTTTCCCTTTTGTTGCTTTTATGATATAAAGTGAATTGTAAGAGGATAAAGACGTCTGTGCTCTGGGAGGCTTCTTGGAAAAATCGGTAATGATGGCTCTTCACTTTTTAATGTGCCTTACGCTACACTAATGGACCTAAACCAGCGTTTTATTCTGCAGGCAAATTTGTTGACATCAGAAAAGGAGACTTGGCTGCTACAGGACTGTAAAGAACATACAGCAGACTGTAATGTAGGAAAATATTGAGCTTTATTTTTGTGACCTTGTCCAAAGAGGAAGTAATTACAATATAATTCAATTCTGAAAGTCTGGAAACCATGACAGCTGACAGAGTGTGACATTTTAAGAGAAATAAGCGTGTGTTTTAGTCCATCATCTCTTTCAGACTCCTAAACATCACTGATGCTCTTTGCTCTTCCCACTTCCCTTTTTCCACTCTTAGTACAGGATCAGAACACAAGATTCAGGCTTGTCTGCACCTTCACTTACTAAATCTCTTCTCCCTGGTAATTTCCAGAACTTACCATCTCCCCTGGCTCTGCTTCTGTGCTCGGCTCCTGTTATGGCTGAGTAGCTGCCCCATCTGCCCATCCTGCCAAGGGAAGGAAGCTTCTGTGCTCATCCCCCTGCCGCGTGCCGCTCCGACCTGCGCCGCTGGTACTGACGGTACTGGGGCGAGGGAGCCTGCAGCCTCTGTATCGCGCTGAGCCTTTAACCCGGCATACACCAGTCAGCCAGCTTCTAGAGGCGATGCACACAGATAATAGCCCTGTAAGCAATACCGCTTCCCCATAAAGTGGAGCTGAGCACTGGAAAATGTGCGGTATTGGGTCACAGTTAACTTTTTAAATAAAATCCTGGGTGGTGAAGAGTTGCTGTATGCCGGGTAACCAGTATATTTGTATTAATATAGCAGTATCTTTTTAATGTCCTTGGGGAGATTAAGTCCTGGGATACACACCTGCAAGGACTCATTTAGGAAAGCGGAGAATAAAATTCCTCTTGAGTTTTGATATGGTCTTTGGTTCTTGTGACCTAAACCAAGACTATCTCCCTTCAGTCACTCATTTTCTCAAGTTCAGGGAGCGCTAACAGTTTCACCAGATGCTTGACTCTCCAAATATCCCAGAGGTGAATGTGTCACAGCAGGATTTTATTGTCTGTGGTTTGGAGGAGGAGAAGCTGAAGCAGGCGGTGAAGCTGTATGCTCAGGCAGAGCTAACTCTGGCCTTGCAAAAAGGAAAAGCGTCAAGGTATTGTAGGTTGAGGTACTTCTCCAGCAACAGGATCACATTGTTCCCAATTAACCGTTGTAGTCTGTAGGTTGTTTTCTTGTGTATGTGTACTGGGAGTATCTCAGGACAGCCAGTTGTCTCGTCGTGTTTCCTCTGAGACTCGTCGTCATACCTTTGATAGATTCACTTAATGGGCTCACTAAGGAAACGGAGGGCATCTCACCTAAGTGTTTGCCACATTTGGGAGTCTCAGTTGCCTTCTTTTCGACCCCAGACAAATAGGAGGACAAAACATTGCCAAAGTTGTCTTAGTGTGCAGCCCCCAAGGACTCAGAAATCATTCTGAAAACTATAAGGATTGAAAACAACCAGCCTGCTCTACAATACGTAATTTACTGCCTATGGAACTGGTGATGGCTTGTATACACTCCACCCCAGTCACAGAAGTGATGAAGTGCTGTATTGGGGCACTAAGGAGGATGAAATGCAGGTGAGAAGTTTCCCTGCTCCAAACAAATTTGGTTGACACGTAGGCCCCCAGATAGGTCTTACTCGGTTTCTGAAGTGCCACACAAATATAAACTACTCTGTAAATAAGGAGTAAAACAAGTTAGCACTGCTCTGGGTGTGTGTAAAATGCAGGAGAATGGACCGCTGTGTTTTTCCCTTTCCTCCTCCAGTTTAATGCCTGGACAAACCACTTAGCATCTCTCCTGACCCCACCACCATCCTACACCACCTTCCAATGGTTCATGTGCCATATGGGTCCCTGGTTGTGTCTTGCTGCCAGGAACCAGCTTCACGCCCATTTAGCAGTGGAAAACAATTAACTGGTACAGTCTGGCCCCGGATTGAGTGACCCAGAAAAATCTTTCATTCAAAACTCCCGTTTAAGTCTTCCGTGAAATGTATACACGTGTTGTTCTTGCTGTTCTCATTACTCCGTTCTCTCTAATAGCTGCTGTCTATATAATGATTCTCCATCTCCACACAGGGTTGTTCCAGAAGGCTAGTGAAGCAATATAATTTAGAGGAATTATTTGGCCAGAACAAGTGGATCTATGCAGTTGAGATTCAGTTACTCAAAGGATCCACAGGGACCAAATTCCTGAAGTGAATGCAGAGATGGCATCAAGATAACCTGGACCTGAAATGATGGGGAAATACATTAGATAACTCTGCGACTGAAAACGTGGTGTATAGTAAACTGGCAGTAATATAGCAAGGGTAGTCTGATATGGATGGGCTTGAGCTATTTAAGATCATTAATAAGTAATGAACCCGTGAAGTGACTGTAACGGACATCATTTTAATCAAGATTGAATTATTAACTCGCCAGACGCGCTTTGGAATTTATCAGTACCCAGGCAGGACAAAGCCCCTTGACCACCACATTCATTAAAGATCCCCCGCACTCAGGAAGCGCTCCTGAAGGATGCCCACCATATCAGATTCACCAGTGAATCCTTTTGTCCTTGCTGCCACTCAAAGACCACCTTCCCAGTTTTACACTCAATTTGTCTTTTGCTGAAAAACTGCTAATTTCATGCTCCTGTAGCCCTGCAGCAGCCAGCCTGTTGCTAAGCAACCTCCAAAATACTGAAGGGGCCATGGTCTAGCTGCTTTTCTGCAGCCCATCCTGATTCTTAGTTATTTACATATACATCTTATTTATTTCCAGAGCTAAACAGATTTCTTCCATAATGTAGACGCAGAGCTGTAAGCCTCCCAGTTGCAGCAGGGTGCTTTTACTTCCATAGCTTGTTTTGTCTGCTCTCCAAAACCATCCTTTACCCTATTTTTCCTGGTGTTCCTGTTCATCAGCTGAGCAAACTCCTCATGATATTTGTCGAGCTGGGATGGCATCCAGGAGCATACTGCGGGTATATTTTAAAGGTGTGGCTGGCCATGGACTGCCGTACCCGGTGTGAGATAGCAGCTGGGAATCTGATCCCAACAATCCTTGACGGAAGGAAAAAAAAAAATCACAACAAAGATGGCTTTAAGCCATTTTTCTGCTTACTTTATTTCTGGCCGCTTTAACTTTGGCTATGTCCGCGTTCCAGGCTTCTTGTTGCCTAACTAGACCTGCAAAGAGTGAAAAGAGGGTGATCCTTCACCTGCCCGGCAATGCTGGGAAAAGCCCTGCTGTAGAGGCAGCTCTACAGGAACAACTGCATTTTTGTCGGGTGGGGTTGGGATCCAAGCCAGGGCACAGATTTACCTTAAATTGTATCAACGAGAGGAGCAGATTGCTGATGGAGTGTTTGATGTATATATAGATGACCTGGCAGAGCGTTTGTAGTGGCTTCACGTGGATAGAGGAGGACAGCGGACAAGTAATGGAGCTGTTACTGAGCCATTTGTTCTAGACGTGCTCCCAAAATGGGGGAAGGTGGAAGTGGTTTGTGTGCGCTGCTGCATCATGTGTCGCCCAGAGAATCTCCTTGCCAAGCAAAAAAATCTGATTTGAATCACTTTTCGCAAGCAGGAAAGCACTAAGTGGGTATACTGCAACAGAGCCTGGCTGTGTTTGTTGTGGTAGTGTTGGTCACGTCAGCATCGGCGTTAGACTGCGATAATAACTTTGATGAAAGAACTGCCACACTCTTCAGGAAAGGCTTCAGAAATAAGTCAGATGCTCTCACAAGCTCCAATATTTTGTACCTTTTCTCCAGCACAATGCTGTAGCTTGAGAAAGAGGAGGGTGAATCCTGTAGAGATTTATTTGGAACAAACAGGTACCAGACTGCCTTTTTCCTCTTTTTCCTTTTGTATTTTTTTCCTTTTTGTTTCAGCAAGCAGAGACAATATTCATGAGCTGAATCTCTGGACTATACTTCTTCCACCGCTGTGGCCTTTTGGTCTTCTCCTTACTGCCTTTGGCTGCTACTGACAGACAGCTTCTTTGTCCACCTGCTGTAGTTTTTGTTGTAGACTTCTTTTTGGTAGGAAAGTCTTTGATGATCCAACCGTTACCTGACCCTCCCTGGAGAAGAACAGAGAGAAGCACGTGAACGCTTGGTTTTGTACACGCAGTCTTGCAGAACAGGGCTTGTGCACAAGACCGAATGTAATTTTTTTTACATCCGAGTAAGATGAGGAAGGTGATGATTTAAGTCCAAATGGAATTGTCCCCTTCTTTGCTTTAAGCATACCATTTCTCATTTGGAAAACTAAACTGAGAGTAGTTTGGCGTGCTCATTCTGTATTCTGATTTTTTTCAAAACAAACTTGTGATCTTTCTGTCCTTTATTACACATCTGTCACTGAGGCGTCCACTTTTTATGTACATCCAGAGGAGTGCTGATTGTAAAACCTTTGCTGAACCTGTGGCTCTGTGTGTTTTTTTAATATGGTTGAAATTTCACGAGCCAAGCTGCACTATTTGTGTTAGCATGTACGTTTTGGTGCTGTCCTTCACATAGAGCTCAAAAATGTGCTAGGTGCTCAGGCGAGTATTTAAATTATCTCAGGTATTCTCTCAGCTGAGTTGTGAACAAAGCACAGGAGGCTTAGGATCAGCTCAAATGCCCAGGAATAGCTTTTACTACCCTAAGAAGTTGTTTAGAAAGATTGAGTCAACAGATCTTCATTTCATTCATTGAAGAGAGGAAGAAAAGGATCTTTCCTGTGGGACGATGTTGGGTGTTTAGGGAGAGGAAGATGATGATGGACGCCTTGAACTACACCCAGCAGCAGACAAGGGGCGAGTGTGGGTGGGGATCTCCGTGTTTCTTGTTGTGCCTCTTCCCACCTGATATACTCGGCTTCCGCTCTTGGACTTCCAGACCTCTGGCAAAATGTATGGTGGTCTACAAAGCTGAGAAAGGAGAAAGTATACCTGAGGTGATAAAGGTGTTACAGGAGACATAGCTGCCCTACGGCTATCTCTGATCACTGATCTGTGCTGCCGCCTCTTGTTCTTTCTTCGGTGGTGTTGCGCCCAGCCAGCTGTCTATACCCTGAAACCCTGTAGCCCTGAAAGATCCAAGAAGAGCACAAGAATGTGGACGATACTGATAAAGAGAGCACAGGTCGTACATTCCTAATAGAAAAATTTAAAAAGTAAGTGAGAATCAAAATACGGTATTGCCCAACAAAATAACCAGAATGTTTTGCAGTGTAGTACTGATCACAGATGGCCAAAAGCACCGAGACGCCGAGTTGGGGCACTCCATCTTTAGCTGACAGTGAGCTTTTTCTCTAGCTGCTGTTATACTTCATTATGAGAGATAAGAAAAATCTGACTCAGATGTTTCTGGTCTTTCTCAATTTCATAGTCCGAAGTAGCGTTAAGGAAACTATCCTTTTGGTTTTATTTTTTTCCCCAAGATGGTTCAATAGAGAGACCGTCCGTCTCGGTAATGTCAGTACTGTGCGATGTCAGGGATACGCTGTATCACAAGAATCACCAGTGTGACTCTTTCGTTTCACTCTCCTTAAAATTGGGGGGAGCCCCAGTGATGTACTGCTAAATCAATTGCCAGTCCCCAGGCAACTCCTCCAGTCCCAGGAGTGTTGCTAAGTCCAAGTTTAGTTGTCCAGGTGATTGTGAAGTTCTGCAGTGAGACCTATCTATAGAAGAAAAATACTGTGTGGCATTCTAAGAAACAATCATCATATGGCTGAGAAGGGTGAGCAAATCTTTCACCACTTTTAAGAGTAAGTAGTTTTAAAGAATAATTAGAAACTGAGTTACTCTCCCACAAATGCAGCAGAGGACATCTGTAACCTTTCAAACCATTACATAAGTCACCTGGATTTACATTACATGTAATACTTACGTGTAGACAGCAATATGGCTTTTCTTTTTCATGTTAGTTATTAGTTTATTATGAGTTGGCTTATTTTTCTTCATTTTCAGATCAGCACCTTGTTTACACCATTAGGTGAAATGATGCAGTTCACTGTTGTTGTAGGCAAAAGAACAAAAACCCTTAGGGCTTATTTTTGCAGTCTCCAAATGAGTGAACAAATGCAGGCACTGATTTCCCCTCTATTAATTTGAACTGTAAAGAGAGTTGAAGTTTGATAGACGGTATCCTTTCTGGATGCTGATGGGTGGTAGGCTGAAACTGCTGCCTAATCATTCATAACCAGCATCAAAACTGAGAGAAGCAAAAGAATGGTATCTCTTGCTTTTTCATGGTTTAAAGCCAACTTTCCCATTTTTTAGCATTTTTTTCCTGTTTTGCTTAGGGGATTGACTTTTCACACAGTGAAAATAATGATGTTGATCATATCAGAAGTGTGATTTGGAAATGCGTTGAGGAATTCTATGGTGGTAGAAACCTCTTTTTAAAAACTTTTTTTTTTGCAAATCATCCTAAATTTTGTTGCATCCTCTGGTTTTCTTTGCTGTTGTGTGTTTTTTTTTCTTCAAATCAAGCAAAAAGGACCTCTCATTCACTCCAGGCCCTTCCCTTGCATTCCTTGCAGAAGGAATTTTGTGTAAACATTTCCTCTGTAGAAAAGGCATGTTTAAAAAATCAAGAACAGATTAGAAGTTACGGCTCAATTTTCTCTGTAAGTATAGCCCTTGCTCTGGATGTTGAGGGGAGTCAAGAGGAGCGGTGGGAGTGAGCGAGCTTCCAAGGGAGCGCAGCCCTTGCACACGTGGCAGAAATACCGACCTCAGCTTGAGCGGTACATTGTGCCCAGCCTGAGCACATGGAGACAAGGAGAACATGTTCTCGTGCCCTGTGGACATCTGTGCTAAGCTGGACCAATTCCTAATTTATTTTTTTTTTTTGTTAGGTAATGTCTCATTTCTTTCAGTTGCATAGATGTAATAGTAGTAGTAATACAAGACCTATAGTCCAGACTTTAAATAAACAACAAACTTGGAGTAAGACGGATGGGGAGCTTGGAGGAGTATATGGAAATGTCTCTGGTTTCTGAAGAAATACCTCATTATCACATAGAGAGCTCTTTGACAACTTGTGCAAGAACCTGCCTTCTCTCCCCCTCCATGCATACCATTTGAGCTCTTAAGCTTATTAACAGTCAAATCAAGACAGGTTAATCTTTAAATCATATGTAAATACAGAAGCTTTTCTCCTTGTGGTATATTGAAGCATTAAACGTAGATGCAGATTTTCACAGTAGGAGACCAGATCAGCACAGTTAAGCACTGAACTAGTTTGTCTCCCAAATCATCTTCTGAGAACAGAATTTCCCTTTCACTGTACTGTATGATGATGAATAGGGATTTAGCGGTAAAGGATTATGTGAAACTTAGATTAGTGGCTGCTGCTGGTAGTCTTTTACGGCTGATCAGCTTTGCACGGTCCTGAGCTTCTTTCCTCCTCTGGAGTTGACCTGTACAAATTCCAGGGCAATTTGTCCAGGGGGGTACTGCGACGTAGCTGCCTTCCGTCTTTCCCAGCAAATGGGTCTCATGTCAAATGCTTTCTGTATCAGATCGCTGGTAATCATTTTTGCTATAAATATATACGAGCAAGTGCTGTTCTCTGGACCTTTTTTGACTGCATTCAGTCCTTTGACCTCCAAGTTAATGGTTTCATTTTTAAACTCCAGTATTGTGGGACACACTGCTCTCCTGGAAAGTATCAGTAGTTTGTACTTTTAATGTATAATGCATGAAATAATCTCATTTCAGAGTCTTCAAGAGTGGCTCAGTCTACACTGCGTCTGACAATCAAACTGACCTCAGTCGCCGAGACACCTGGACTGGTCTCTCTGGTTTAGCCCGTGTGTAGCTGACACCGTGTGCCATTTCCTGCTCACCCGCATCATTTCAGTCTCAAATTACTCTTTATCTCATCTCCCGAGCAATCATACCGCAGATTTATTTTTTGTTTTGGGACTATGCCATTATTGTTGGGCTATTTACACATAGAAATGTCTCACCTTTTCCATGAGGCTTCTGTCAGGGGGTCCGTGTGGAAAACACGGCCGCAGACTTTTTGGGGCCTTTGCTGTGGTGCTCCAGGGGTACCAGCACAGCAGCCCCTGCCTAATTGTTGCACAGCGGAGTGTGTGTTTTATATATATATATACACACATATCCATATACACACGCACACACACATATATAAAATAGTGGGTTTGTTCTTGGCCAGCTCCAGTGTTTTTGATGGACGGAGGATGTGCTGTGGTCCTGCCTTTTTCTTTCTTTTATTTAACTACAAGAGTTTCTCATAGCATCTGGCTCTCCAGCCTTTCGTTCTTTCTCATTTTTTTTTTTTTTGTCCCAGGCTAAAGGTCAGGTGCAAAGTGACCATCAGTAAAGATACTAAAATCTGATGTGAGACAGGGCACTTCAGACAGGTCATCCAGGTAAACGCGTCATTGCGCTCTCCCTGGGCAGCATGGCTAGTTCGTAAGACGTTTTTCACGGTGCTCTGGAGAAAACTTGACAGACAACATCACAGCAATAACAACAATAATAGAACCGCTCACAGTTTGCATTTTTCATTAATTTTACAATTATTAATCTTCCTCTGGGAGGTGGATAAGGACTGTTAACCCCTCTTAAAGAGGAGTGGGAAAGAGAACTATGGAGAGATGTACCTACCTTGAAAGTCAAGTGTGGGTTTAGAATGAGAAGCCCCAAGTCCAGGGCCCCACTGTGAGTCTCTCCATGTGACAAGTGTCACTATTTAATGTACTGCTTGATGTTAATTAATATCTTTTGTTTGCTGATCATATACTGTCAATGAAAAGACAGTAGACCGTGGGTGAAGGTAGCGATACAAGTATATACTTGCTGTATGATTATTGTTTGTATGAAGCCTGAATTAGCTCTGTTACTCTGATGAAGCTTTTGTTTCATAAAATTTGGCTCTGCTTGCATTAGCTTGCAGGCTATTTGAGTGAAATCCCTGAATCAAGCTATACTGAAGCCAGGCTAGAAATCCATATAAATAATTGTAAGTGCAAAGAATTCCTATACAATTGCTAGGCTAATTTGCTTGAAAAATATGCTTGACCCCATTATTTTTTTTCTTTTCAATACCAGTTGAAGTGATAAATGCAACAAGTTTAAAATACCTTTGACAAGTAGTGTTGGGTTGGGATCAGTTTATTGTGGAATTTAGCTCTTAATGGCATTTGCATGGTCTAAATGCCACACGAAAATTATTCGGCCATTGGATTAATAGCCCCAGGGAGTATAGATCAGAGACATTTCCAGTGACGAACAGATTGTTAGTGTTTGTCCCTTCAGCAGCCGGAGGGACCTGTTTGCCCTGGGGCAGGCATGGGAAGGTCCCTGGTAGGTGGCCCTGCACTTGACCTGCTGCCACCTCCTCGGCTGGGGTGTTGGGTTGTTTAGGGGTGTCTGCTGCCACTGAACTGGGAGGAGATTAAAAATGGGTCCCCAAAGGGAAGAGGTGAAACAGGTGGCAGAAGCCTGCTGCTTTCAAGGAAATGATGCTGTAAGTCAGTTTAGGAATTTCTGCCTTTTTCTTCCGAACGGTGTCTGTAGGGAAGTCTGCGGTGCAAACCAGCGTGGCCCTGCTCAGAGCGCGTTCGGCTGGAGTAGCCGGTTGCGTGTTGTGGAGCTCACCAATTTCACCTCGTGCCTTTGCAAATAGGAAAAAAAATAATCCCCTATTTTGCTAAAATAAAAGGATGGGAAAGGAGGAAATATGCTCAGCTCCGTTTTAAACCTCATTCCGTTATATCTGGTTCTGTATACAATGTGTGCCCCGAATATGCTGTAAAATCTGGTTTTTTTCAACAGCCAAAGGCTAAGATTTCCAAAATCTCACAGTAAGATTCAATAGTCCTTTTACTTGGTAGCAATGCTGGCTCAGGGATGTCTGGCTCTTTCCTTGTTCCTCCGCCCTGCTGCTCCATCAGCCGTCCCACCACAGCTCTCTCTGGGGCGTGCAAGAAACCGCACCGGTGGCTCGGCCGGGTAGGAGCCCTGTGCTGCCTGCATCGCTGGGAGAACACAAACCGGCAAAAAAGCATCCTGACTCTGTTGCAGCTTCTCGGCAGACAAGAAGGGAGTTTGGGAAGCGAGGCGTTTCTGCCAGACAGTTGACATCTGAAGGAAACTGAGCTGAAGAAGAAATGAGTTGTAGTGCCCTTAGAAAGTGATAGTGGCAGAGTGGCAAAGAAATATGAAAACATAAAGTGAAAATGTGAATTTAATTAAAAAACAAAAGAGGGTCATGAGTTAATTTAAAAGGCTGCAAAATAATCTGGAATGGACTGAGCTGAATAATAATGAGTATGTATCTGTAGGCTGGCATCCCAGCTACTCTGCTGTTTAATCTTTTTCAGGTTTGTACAGTATTTAGAAATCAAAATGGGCGGATTTGTTTCAGGCAACTTCATGCCCTTGTTTAGCTGTAGAGTCAAGTTAATGTAAAACCTGAAATGAAGTGCAAACTTGACCCGAACCCTTTAAAATTGCAGGCGTTAGTAACCGTCTCTTTGAGAAGCAGAACAAATACACAGAACAGAATTAATCGAGAACATGCATTTCAAAATACAGGGAGTGACCTTCAGCAGGTTGGGGAGCTCTTGGCGGGCCTGCTCTTCCACCCTTTGTAGGTTTAGGGGTGAGGCCAATAAATAGGTTGACTTCTTTTCATGAGCTTTAAAGATCACCTAGGAACTTTGTGGAAGAAAATCCTTGAGCAGCGGTCGTTGCACGGGAGCAGGACTAGCTTTTTGTGTGGCACACGGCTGATTTGGGGAGGCTGGGCGAGGGGAATTTGGGTGTTTTCTGCTATGTTCGTTTTAATCCCTAACGAAGCACTGAGTACATTTGTAAGGGTTCCTCCTGCTTTTGCCGTGACTTTGCTGTTAGTGCTTTCCCGTAAGACTGAGGGAGACCAGGGTGATAATACTGCCCTCCTCTATTACTCGTGCTTACAGTAAATAATTCAAGAGTCAGAGCTGGCAACATAAAAGGAAGACTCTGAAGTCCTCAGCATTTCCCTACGGTGGGCTACGCATTTACAAGGAGGGGGAGCACACGCCAGCGTCACCGCTTTGTCGGGAACGCCTCCGCCTCAGCAATTCCAGCCACGCTGACCTCTGGTACTGCTGGCAGGGAAGCCTTCGCTCTCTCCAGCGGGAGGGCCTTGCTGGCTTTAATCTGCAAAAATGAGTTTACAGTCTTGCCTGCTTTCAAATTGGGAGAATGTGGCGTAGCTGCAAATTGGGAGGCTTTACCCCTGTAAGTACATATGCTAAAGCACATCAAGCCCAGATTTTTCCACACATTTGGAGGATTATTTTAGGAGAAACGCAGGTGCATACACCCACTTCTTTGGGGAAAAAAAAAAAAATAGGCCATGTTATTTGACATTTTAAATAATAAAAATAAAACTTGCGAGAAGCAATTGCTGAACTATAGATGAGCCTGAGCCTGGCAACTGCTTTTCTCGAACGGTATGGGGAAAAAAAGCAACGGCTTAGCGTTCAGCTCTCACTTTGAATCCCAAACCACATCTAAAGGCATTTACCTTCTGATGTCTAAAACTGGAACAGAGTTATGAATCAAACTGCAGCCTTCTCGAAGGCTCCGCCAGCACAGCGGTAAATGCTTTGCTCCTTATTTCACTGGGATAATCCCACGTGCGCGGGATGGGCAGCCGCCCCCCTGCCTTTCACCCCAGCACCGGCGTTTGGTGTGGCCGGGGGTTCGGCAGAGCAGGGCGGCTTCCCCAGGGCAGTAGCGGTGTGTGCGGGGGCTTAGGGCGGCACCGCCGGCAACTTGGTGTGTGGATGGAAGATCTGGGCTATCTGCTGTTGGCCGATGGTCAGCAAGGCCTTTGCGGGTGAGGAGGGAACGTAACTGTGCTTTGGGATGCCCAGTGTTTGACTGGTAACCAGGTGTTTTCCACTTGCTGGTTGTGTTCGAAACAGTTCTTACAGGTCATTACTGGGTAAGGGAATTGCAAAAAGAGTGCGATACTACCGTTAGTCCTTCCCACTTGGGGGGAAAAAAAACCCACAAACTTATCTTGAAGGCTGCCAAATGCCATTCCAAGTACTCTGAAAGGAGTTTTATGTTTCCTTATCTGAAGACTGCTGTGATCTTCCCAGATTCATTAATATGTGAAAAGCAAATCGCAGATAACGCCTTTGTGTTTCAGAAATGTGGTGGCAGGAAGGGAGTGCTTAGCAAGAAGCTGCACATACCTCACATACGTAACGCTTTCCCGTCTATCAGAAGATCCTATCCCCCTCAGATAGCAGCAAGACGTTCTTGGGGGTGGAGTGAGAGTGAATTTATCTTGGAAGTGAGCAGGCTTTTGCTTTGCTAAGCTAGCTGGTATGCTCAATTCAGGAATTTTCCATTCACCTCTATTACCCACCAGCATATAAATCCCAACAACTGTAATTAGGGCTACTTACCTTAACGAGTTAACAGTCTTCTGCAGCTCACCTGTCCTTCTGCTGGCTCTCCTCTGTCGTCCTGCCTGCCTGGTTGAACCGCTTTTCCAAAAATTCCTGCTTTGGAGGTATGCTTTCAAAACTATGTCATGGAGGGGACTGCGTTCCTGTTCCGTGCGGAAAGCCGCTGCGAGGTAGACGTGGTGTTATACAGAGAAGTGCTAGCTGCTTTAAAGAAATTTAAAGCTGCACTGGGTGGTTTTTCTTGTCCTTTGATAGATCGTTCATCGCTTCGGCACTCAGAAACCCTGGCTGAGGGGAAGGCTGTGCACTGAAGTGCTGGGAGGAGTGTGCAGCGTGGCCTGAGGAGGTGGTGAGGGGCATCCCTCTGCTGCCTTCTCCTTTCCCCTTCCTCTGGTGCGAGCATGCTGCCACTATGGCTGGGTGGACGTATTTGCTTCGGTCAGTTCAGTTCAGAAGATTTCGTTTTAACTGGCTTGATGCTTATAATTTTGTGCGCTGATTCAGAGTACAGCACAGACTGTTAACAGGGATGTAAGATGCAGGTTCGTAGGGGTTTGTGGGCAGCTCAGCTCCATTAGCTTGAAACCGCCGCTGAAAATCATCCTTTTTAAAGTAGAGATGTAGAGATCTCTACTGTAAAGTAGAGATAGCCAACATCACACGGCAGTCGTTAGTTCTTGCGATTGCTAGTTAGAGCATGCCAAAATTAAGAATAGATATGAGAAGAATTAATTGGCCAATATTACAATAGTAGCATGTAGATTTAGTGCTGTTAAATCATTGTAACCTTTCTGTTTGAGATGAAAAAAGAAAAAAAGGGCATATAGGTTCTGGTCCATAATTCCTTATAAATAGAAATGCCTGCTGGCTCAATCAGGGGAGGGATTCGAGTAGCTGCAGCTGCGGAGTACGTCTGATAATTTGCATTCTCCACCTCCTGCCCTTCTCGCAGAATTAAATTGGTCTCTCATTAACGCGGGACTGTTTGTCGTTGCACCGCCTGCTCTCTCCCCTGCGCCTACATGACTGTACCAGTGCCATGTCAGTCCCTGTTGGGAGCCTCCGGAGCGGGTGCCAGCGGGGCAGGAGGGGTTGTGGGAAGGGATTTTCTTTACCTCCGACAACAGGTGCCTTTGTCAGCACACCTCGGAGGCAGCCGAGGAGGAGCCGCTCTTAGCCTTGCGCGCTGAACTTTTGCTACAAGAAAAAAAACCAAAACCAAACAAAAGCCCCCAAAAAAACCCACCCCACAAGGCAGTGGAAGCGAAGAGAGAGCGGTCATTTAAAGTGCTTCGGAAAACCTGAGCGGGATTTAGCAGAGCAGGTATGATTTTTGTATAGGTGACACGGAGGGCGGTCTCCTGAGCTGGATATCACTTCAGGATTGGAATCTGAAGTATTTCTACCGTGGGAATTCATCGGAAGAAATTTGCAAGCCTTTGAAGAAAAATTGTTAAAAATGCTCTATAGGTGCGTTTCAAGGAAAAAATACCTTTCTTTCTCCTGCAAGGGTTAAGCATGATCAGAATCTGCTTTAGTCTCAAGGATTTAACCTCAAGTGCTGCATTTTTTGTTTGCCATAAGCCTATTAGAACTCTCTCTGTTTCCTAGCAATAACATGTAATTTCCCCCCCTATTTAAGTGAAAGAGATGTTGAGTTTTTAATCCTGTACGCTACAGCAGTTGCTCAAGTTTCCTATTGAAATGCAAATAGCACCTGGTGCTATTTAGATAGCCGTGTAATCTTTGATAAAGGTAATCCAGGAGCACAGGAAAAAGAGAAAAGCAAGGTGGGTCTGACCCTGTTTATTCTGGAAAGGGAGAGCGTAACCATATGCTACTGGCAACCTGAACTGGAAATTTCTACCAGATTTGCTGCATCCAGCACATACTCTTGGATGGCTGAAATGATTTATGTTTCTTGAGCAGGTATGATTTTTTACCAGGAAGAACAAAAGGCTTCCAAAGAAGCTAAAAAGGTAGGGCATGAGGCTTAAGCAGAGGGTGCTGATTCGGTTAGGAATTTTGCCTTGCCTGAGTGCCCTGAAAGGAGTTTCTTCTGGGGATATTTTGTTTGTTTCTTCAAATCGCTTATAATTTTCTAGATTTTCCATTTGTAGTTTCGAGACTATTGATTTTTAATGATTTTTCCAAATTTTTCCCTTGCGCTGTTTTTTCTCTGTATCTGATAGATGTTACGATAAATGAACTGGAAAGTCAGGAGCAATTGGGGAGGCAGCTACGCCGTTTAGGACTCATAGACAAGCGATACCATGTCACTTCTTCATTAAAAGCAAACCAGTCCCAGATTCAGGTTAAAAACCTTCTACTGTGGAAAGTTTCAATCGCATAAATTGGTTTTATTTCACTTGTGGAGGTGCAAGTTTATTGAAGGAAGAGCTTACAGCCTTCATTGCGTTTTGCATGGCTGTTTTACCCTGTATTACAAATGGAAACTGAAGGACTCTTTTTGGAGGGTTGTGACTTGATGCCATTGT
>NW_009636160.1:0-8045 GCF_000690535.1 Cariama cristata
TCAGAATTTAATGAAGTGCAATGTAATGCAGTGTGGGGCTGAAATAAATACCCACTGTTGGGCCGGTGGTTCCTAAAGTGCCCTTCCAAGATCAGTCCCCACCATGGCTTTGTCCAGGGAAGAGTGGCAGCAGTCTCCTGTGCACTGCGCAGAACAGGGCTGGCAAGGAAACGCAAGAGGGAGCACAGGACAGTGTTTAATAACGAACATCTGGCTCTCAAAGGACCGGCTGCGAGAGGCTGATTTATAGGCACCAAGACAATAGACTATTGTGCTGTATCACAGGGACCATTTGACTGGGTCTATTCATTCTTACAGATATATGAACTGCCCATCTCTTGTAAATGATCTCCTTCTTTCTTAGGTTGTTGCCTTCTCACTTCTTTTCTCTCCTGCTCTTCCTGGAAAGTACTTTTGAGCTGAAATATATAAATATCTGACACCAGTGCATTAATTTTTTTCCTTGACTGTGGTCAATGACAGGATGTAAGAGTGTTGTCTAAGGGGGATTTTCCTACTTGTAGCAAAACCAGATCCTCTCTCTATGACTTGTTCTGCCCTTTCATATTCTGGCGTGTGTGTGCAGGGCTGCATGCCCTGGGTGTAATGTGACCAGTCAATCAATGGTAATTGTGACTGAGTGCAGACTAAGAAATCAGGTGTTCAGCTGTGAACTGCAAAGCTGCTCTTCCCAGGTTCTTAATGAATGGTGTCAACAAACACTAGCGAGGCCTTGAAAATCCCTTGAGAAAATTGATTCTGCATTGTTATTGGGTAACTAGGAAAACAAAGGCACAGTCAAGTCCCAACCCAAATTATGAACTGTGATTCTGGGACACCCCAGTTCTTGGCTTCCCAGTGTTGATGCCAAGGGCCCCATTCTCACGTGTTTGTTACTGTATTTCCCACCAGTGTAAAGTGGAGGAGAATTGCTGTTTGAGAGTAGAAGGAAGGATTTGCTGTCTCCTTCTGTTTCCATTTCCTTTGGTCCAAATAATGCTGCAGAGTCTAAGACTAGAAGAGAGAAACTGCCGTTTAACCAAGTATGTTAGAAAAGTAGTTGGGAACTTAGCATTTAACATCCAGGAAATGTTAGCACTAATATTGTTTGTGCAATGTTAATTTAGGCCCCTCCATGCATATGCATTTGAAGACAGACTGTAATTGCACACATTGTTTCCTCTAGTCCCCTGCCTCATTTAGTACCCAGAAAGGATGATGCTCAGTTAGAGAGCAGCTAGTCAATAATCTCTTCTATCCTTATTGTTTAGAGGAAGGGTCCTATGTCTTCTTTAATACCAGTCTTTAAACCCTGCTCTGAATACGGCATTACTCACTTTCTCCTGGGCATATCTCTGGAACTCTTTGGTATTTGGGTACTTCACAAATATGAGTGCTTTTTGTCACAGCCTGCAAATTTATTAGTGAGGCCACCCCCCTTGTGCCAGTGAGGGAACTGAGACACAGACCAAGGCTGGAAACCGTCTTTAATTTTGAATGACCAGTTTATGATACCAATGACCATTTATTTCATTTTCAACCATGTGATACGAGTTGATGTCAGGTTAGGATTACCACTGTTCAGGTCTTTCCCTAATTGGACCCTTTGCTATTGCATGTAAATGAGCTGGGGAGATAACTGCTGGAGCTCTGAGCCTTGGCACTCAGCAGTGTGAGGTGGATCAAGCTAGTTAAACATGGAGTAAAACCAACAGCTCTGTTTTGACAGGTCCAGCCAGACAGAGCAGGAGTATGTCTAACCCCTCCTGGCAGAGCTGCCCAGGCAGGCTGTCAGCAGGCAGCCTGGACTCAGCGACATGGATTGTGCTGGGCAGGAGGCTGGGCATGCTGCGCCGAAGCCCGCTCTGGAGATCGATCTTTCAGAGCAGTACAGGCAAAGCTAATATAGCTTGGCCTCAGGTTTGCAAGATTAAAGACAGCATTGGCACCTCTGGAGCCAAGAGGAAGTGTCAGTCTTCAGAAAGTGTCACCCAAAAACTGCAGGCCAGTTTTAAAAATATGCTGCAAGCAATTTGTCTATAGTCATAGGGGAAATCTGTGGCAGGCTGGAAATACAATGCGGACATCCATCTCCTGGCCCTGTGTTTTAATAACAAGGCTGCACTTCCCAGATACTCATCTACTTAGTTATTTTTTCCTCTATCAGAAACATTCTTTACGCATGTCTGTCTATTTTTTTCTGCAACAGCTTTACAAGGGTGTATCCCTGTTATAGGCCATTTCTTTACACAGAATACTGAGGGTATTTTAATGAATATTGTTTGTAAAGCCCTGTGAAAATATTTTTTATGATTAACTTCCAAGCACTCCAAATACATTTGCTGGCCTGCAGGAGCATAACATGGTGAGAATTTAATTCACCAATGAGATGCAATGCAAAGTGACCTGCAGCTTGTCTAAAAGGTATTATCATTTTAGGAACCACAACAGAAGGGGCAAAATGCTACCGTGTGTTGCATTCAAAAATACTGGTGAGTTAGGGTAAACAGAAATGCTGTTCTATGAGGTAACACTTGGGGAATAACTAGTCAAACCATTTTGCTTTGTGCAGCTTATTTGCAATAATTCCAGGCACAAGATGAATCTCTTTAAAGTTTTCTAAAAAAATCTTTTAACTCTCCTTGTTAGTATTCTTCTGTGCAAGTTTAAGCAAGGCTAAACAGCTAATTTCAACTGGTGCTTAATTTTTACAGAAACTTTGAATACCTGGTGACTCAGGAGCTGAGCTCAATGAAGGCATCAGTCCAAGCCATTGGCCAGGAAATGGTAAGGCCAGAGCATCACAGTTGTTCTTAACTAAGTTAGTCAAAGCTTGATATATATCAGAGAGGAGCACGCTTACCTTCACACCACAATAACCCAAAAAGAAATACAGTAACCTGAAAAGGTTATTGTGAGAACTCCTACTTAGACACTCGTTACTGTATTTCTTTACCTGTGTGCTATGGAGATAGTTTAAGAGCAAAGTCATTCTCTCTGCAGGGTGCAGAGCTCTATTGGCTATTTTAAGACATAGAGGCAGCAGGAGAGGAAGGACTACTGATGATTTGAGAAATGATAATCACTGTGCAAGGGCAAGAAGCACAAGTGCCAGTGACTCAGAAAATTGTGTGCCAGCCAAAGGACTGCGAGGTGAAGAGGTATTGGAGCAACAACCGCTGCACAACCCAGGCTTCGGAGGCTGCTGCTCATTTCAGATGTGAGCATGCAGTCATGGCTGAGCTTCAAAGCCCTATCAGCCAATTGTGAGATATTTCTGAACAGTGAATTGTGAACAACCTCTTCTGAAGCCTGTACCTGCCTCTTCGAAATCACATTGCAGAGGTTTTTGTGGTGGCAAAGTTATGATTTAAGGACAGGTTCTGGTTTTGTGGCAGAGGATGAGCCAGGTGATCTCTGGAGAGCTGTTTCTATAAGCTACAGCAGTGACATAATGTTTAGATGGGGGAAAGCAAACTAAAAGACCAAGTAGTAAAACCTGTGGATATATTTTGGACCAGAGTCTTCCTAGATTAACTTTTAGTAACAAGTATCTAAACTAGCAGGCAACAAATCAGGTGAAATAACTACCCATGTGGAGGCTCCAATGACTATAAAGGGAACAGAGACAGGGTAAGTATCTAACTTGGACATCTAAGGTTTGATGGGATGTATCTGACCCATGCCATGAGATGGAGAATGTGAGGTCAAGAGGACTCACTGTCACTCCTTGCTGAGGTGAAGGTGGGTCTCTGCGTCATACAGAAGACAGAAGCCTTTGCTAAAAATGGTTGAGAAAATATCTGTAGGAATTCAGATGAACTGCTGCAGAGATGTTTGAGAAGTGCAGTAATACTTATGATAATTCATGAAAAAGTTATTGCTGAAATACAGAGGCAGAGACAAAGATGATGAGAAACAAACCCACAGACTGAAAGATGTTTTCCAGCAATCACAGCTATATTAACTCTTGATAGACTATGAAACACATGGTGTCCTTATAGCAGCAGAATATGGGCCACTTCAATACTACCCAAAAAAGTAAATTACCTAATTGTCCTGTGCAGTTATTTCTCATCCCGATGGATGCCTTGCCCTAGGTCCTTCACATCGCCCAAGTCTTGTCATTATTAGCAGTATTTGTCGCTTCTGGATCTCATGATGAATTCGTAGGCTGGTGAGACTCCATTGCTTCTTCATCAATCTTTCAGCAAAGCAGGGACCAACTGGCCTTGGTATGAGCCTGTATCATTGCATACAGAGCAAAATGCAATGGTAACAAATGAAGGGCTTTCAAAAAGAGTACTTTTTTTTTTTTTTTGACATATTGTCCAGAGGGAAGTGGGAGAGAGATTTGGAAGAAATGTTAGAAAAGTGTTAAGAAGCTGCCAGTGTAATGCTGTCATGTGTTAATTAATGCAGGGGAGAAGACGATTATACTGAAATTATACAAATAGCCCTATCTCAGGTTAGCAGCAATTGACTGGAGTTAAATCACTTCCTAGAATTAATTAAACATTGCATCCAAATGCTTTGGAAATTATCGTGGTGCAAATCATCCCAGAACAATAGCAGGCCTCATCATTAGTTGGTATGAATTGGTTTACTCCGCTGACTTCAATGTACCTTATCAAACCAGTGCCATCAAACAATAGGAAACAATAATCAAAGGACTTATTTCAACCACTGAACAATTCCAGCAGCAGCTCAGAAGAGGAGAGGATGTTGTTATCAATTTTCCCAGCACAATGTCTCAGCGCTAACTCATGTTACCAGAACAAAAGCCATTACAAAAGGAAAAGATAGCAGCTTTGGGGGCCACCTCCCTGCATCTGAAACGGGCCAAATTTACCTCTTTGTGCTAAGGCAAACCTAGCCACTATGTCCCCATCCACAGTATGCCTGTGGATATTTCCGCATGAATGCTGTCCACCCTTGTGGTTATACCAGCTGCAGAAAATCAACATCACCCACTCCAGGGGCAGGTGGGTGGACTTATTTTGAGATGGGGCTGTCCGCAGATTATTAAGAAAGCATGAAGTACAAAGTCTTTGGAGACATCTGGGCTTCAGTGAGCTTTGGAGATCCTTCAGCTTCAGAGGTGACACAAAAGGTCCTCCAAAGTTGACGGGATTGCTCAAGATGGAGAGCTGTACGTATGGGAATGAGGAAGACAGTCCAGGAAAGGAGCACTTCTTCCACCCTACTGTGCACTTGCCCTCTTAATACCCAGGAAGGTTTCTGAGCAGAAAATCCTTAATCTTCCAAGCTGCAGGTAACACTAATCTGAAAAGCCTCCTGTAGGTGTAAGAGTAATTCAAAACTGCAGATGTTCACAGCTTGTAAATCTCCTTGTGACTGCATGCAGAGCCAAGTAAATACACGGGAAACCCGTGTACCCATCGTCAGTGAACACACTAAGTTAGCAGTTAGCTTGTTACCAGTGTCCTTGTGTTACAAACTTGTCAACCACTCATCCCAGTTAGACATGGCGGTGCCTTTTCTAGCACACTTCCACTTGGCCTGCAGAGCTACCAGCTGAGCTAGTCACCTCAAATAAGCAAAGCGTTCAATCTTCCGCCCACCACATCACGAGCATGCCCTTCTCAGCTCATTTTTTTGCTCTTGCTGGGCTTTTTGACACAAGCTGCCTCTCTCCAGCTATGTTTTCTTCAACAGTGCCTGGGGACTCTCCCATGACAACTGATGATAAGGTGAATTTGCTCTACATGACTTACAGTTGCTGGTTCTCCCTTCACCCAGGGAGAGCGGCGATTACTTCCCTCTCAGGAGTTATGCTAGGTTTCTGGCATTTGCACTGCCTGGCATGTCATCAGGGGATGGTGCCAACCCTTGTGACTTCCAGTGCATCTCTTGGCTGCTGGACTCCCAGGCACTGGCCTCCAGTTCTTGTGGGTCTAGTCCTCGGGATATTGCAGGGTAACCAACAGCCATCAGTAAACTGATGCCTCTTAAATGATTTTTTTTCATCATTACTCTGTAAACAGTGTATTAGAGACAATTTGAATCAAGAGGGAAAGTCAGGATCACTCTGATCACATACCACAAAATGTTTGTGCTAGGCAGCATTTTAGCATCATGGTTTATACCCTGTGTAGGGTGCATGGATTGTTTGTGAACTGAGAAGCTTTCCACTGCCTGCAGTGGGGTCCCCCAGGCACTCCCACTCCAAGTCACCCCATCAGGGGCTGCCTGGGGAGGCCAGGCCACTTTGTGGTGCTATGGATGTCTACAATGCAACTTGGGACAGCATAAGGCCAGGGACTGTAACCTCCTACCACCCATGGCTCTGAGGTAGCTCCTGTTATTGCCACATGTAGAGCTCCCCGGCACATGTAGAACCAGAGTGGCAGCCCCTGTGGGCAGTCAGGCAGAGTCAGGCAGGGCAGCGTGCTGGCACACTGCCACGTTTCGGAGAGGCGCAGTGAGCAGCCAGGGCTCAGTCATCCCATGTGTGCATGTGAAAGTCAACACAGGAAGGCAACCCTAAGGGAAAGGCAACCTTCCTCTCCACCGCTCACCTTTGTCACCTCTTCTGTGAATGATCATACTCCCAGCTTTGCTCTGGAAACCTTCCAGAGCTCTACTAATCTCTGCAAGTTTTCTGTCTGCCTTTTCCTATCTTTGTGGTGCTTGGCAATTTTCTCTTCTCATCCAGTTACTCAAAAATGATCCTAATATGCAAGCAGCACTTACAAAAACAACAAAATAAAGGATGTTTTGTCCAAGAAATAAATGAGTACCATCATCTGACTGGAGGAAAACTGCAAGATTTTAATTACTACGTGAGTGGCACACACAGAAGGACATGATTTCCACACGTGTTCAAAGAACCAGCACATTTCTGATGTAATTACTGTGCAGCTGACAGCATTAGGCATAAACGCGAGCAGTAAGCAGTGTCGGGAGGTTTAGAAAAAGGAAATGTGACGTCTAGAAGGCTACAGTTCAGAATAATGCACCAGACAACAGATTATTTAAAAAAATAAGTGTATATACCATAAAAAGAATAGAAAAATGAGTAGAGAAAGCCACAAAATCATCAGAAATGGAACCAGGTAGGGAAACTGATGGGGCCAAATTACTCTGAAAATGCTTTTGTTTTGGTGCATGGAAGTTACCTACCAGGAGGACAGAATTCGTGCAGCAGCCACTGCCCAGGCTGGTGGAGGATGCCCAGGAGCCTCTGAACACCTAAACCACATCAGAGCACTAGCCCTCGTCCCTACAGTGTGGGTACAGTGCAAGCTTGGGTGCAAGCCTGGGCCTGGTCTGTCATTTCGGTATCAGTGAGGTGGGCAGTGCCTCTTGTTCTGCTTACACCGTGGACTGCTGTAATTCCTTCTATCGTTTGTCAGCCCTTGGTATCTCTCATTTTGGGTTTGGGTTTTTTTTGTGACTGAAAAACTGGAAGGAAATTGGATTTTGTGTTTGCTCTGAAAGCTCTCCAAATGTTCATGTAAATGAAAAGTCTTAGTCTTCTACACTCCTTTGTGGCAAATAAAATTTGTTTTTTTAAATGTATGATAGGACAAAGGAATAAAGCTACAGTAAATCTTGTTTCCAACAGTTTTGGTTAAAAAGAGATGCTGTGATGACGATTTCTTTGCTTGTGCCTGCAAAGTCTGCTGGTTTGCACTAGCGTGAGTGGGGCTGAATGATGTGGAGAGTAGTGAATGGGGCTTGAATACTTGAGTTTCATTTACACCTCAGTTAGAAGTCAGTTACTAGCCTGTGGGTCTCCACTGCCCTCCTGTACAAAGGTACTGACCTCTTTAGTAAACTTGGGGGACAAGCAGATGAAAAGCTGGATGGTATCTAGCTCCAGGAGCTGCTTTTGGCTTGGCAAATGGCAATTAATGCCCACCGGCGCCGGGGCTGCTGCCATGAGCCTCACATGTGGGATGCGAAGGAGAGCTAGTACAAACCTCATCCTGCAGCAGGGTAGTTGAGAGGATGGTGACTAACAAGTTAGAAGCCCTCTTGTCTCTAATTGACCCTTTGCAACCCAGGGAAAGGCATTG
>NW_009636160.1:8065-30026 GCF_000690535.1 Cariama cristata
TTACGCAGGGATCCCAGCAAAGGCTGCGAAGTGGATGGCTCTTCTACCAGGCACAGTTCAGCTCCTGGAAACATTTGGGTTTGTTTTACTGTGTTGCTGCTGTGCTTATGCCAAGAATCAGAGCAGTAAGCAAGACATTTAACCACAGCTACCCTTAACTTACTTGTTATTCGATCTTAGTGTAAAACATGCGCTGGGCTGTTCTTACAAATATCTACAGAACTAGCAAAAAATGTCAGTCCCTAAGCTTCACAAAGAGCAAAGCCAAGGTCTGTTTTCAGTTTTGGTCTTTCTTCTGATCTAGGCATGGCTCAAATGGAGACTTGGTAGTGGGGTTAGGCATCTCTCCTCACTAGGAAAATGCTGCAGTCAGTAGTGAGCAGTAGTAGTGCAGCTTTCCATGCTAGAGTCCACATTCTTCAAGCCTCTCTCTGTAGAATGAGTGTAGGATCTGTAAATGAAAAGGGATTATATGAAAGATCGCTTCTTTGCTGTTGACTCATTCTTCTCTCCTTCACAAAATACTTCACTTACCATGCTGCTTTCACTCATTTATGCAGATATTATTAATTAGCAGGAAATAGTGAATTTTCAGACTGTGAGGGAGAGTGGAGAAGAGAGCCTCTGGGCTCAGAGTTTGCAACAATTTTTTGCCTGTCTGCTCAAACACTGTAGGGAGCCATACAAAGTCCTCATTAGCTTGGCTGTGGGCAGACTCTTTGGACCAGGCCTTGCTGAAGTATCTTCAAGTAACCCCCAAAGGTGTCGTTATGCACATGTATACCAAAGGTGGTTTAAGTTCCCATCTCTGCCTCTGGATATTTGTTTCCTGCGTCAGGGGTGGGGATGGAATAAGCTCACATCAGTTTGCTTCAGCAAACATGGAAGCAGTCCTGCGAATGTGGAATGCAAATATCCCTCTTCTGCTACCAGAAAAAAAACAGCACTCCTGACGTCTTGTCAGGTTTCATTATATTGCTTGACCTTTTACTACAAGGACCTTTTTCAGATTTTTAAGAGCATATGAGAAACCTTTTATTCATCAGGGTACTTGCAAATGGTTGAATTATGTCTTGAAATCACTGGAAGTCTTTTTTTGACTGAAGAGGAATGCTGGCAGATCACCTGTGGTCCCGCATGTGGGAAAGCTCTCCTGTCGAGCATCGTACGCTGAGTCCAGACCTGCTTAGCTGATATCAAAAGGATCGTATGGTCTTCAGTAGCAATCAGCAGGTGAACAAGCAGCTGCCCTTTCATTTTAACATACAGTCAGCTGGGTAACTTTACCTCTCTGAGATGCTTTGGCCAACAGCTTTGTTTCAGTTCTGTGGTGTGTACCGGCCAGCAGGAGGCACAGGTGATGGATTTGGGCACCCTCTGATACAGTTCAGTCTGTTGACAAATGGAGGAATTCCTGCTTTCCAAAATGCAGGGAAGAAACTGAAGAGCACACAGAGCCTTGTTTGTAGCTCCAGCTTTCTCTGTCACATCTGAAAAGAGACTGAAAGGTGCCTTCACTGGGATTTACTTCTAACAACCATTAATGGCGTCTTGAATTCAGCCTTCCTTGGTTTGCCACCTTCTCACCTTTCCAGTGTGCTGCCCAACACATCTTGGATCTTCGATAGTTTTAGGCAGAGGCATGCCTTGGTGGAAGGTGTTTTAAGAACAGCTTCACTGTTTTTTATATCCATCATTATAAATCCTGTTCACAGGATAATATGGTGCCCACTAAGTATAGCCCATTCTGGAACAGAAGTTTGCTCCAGCCTATAAATAAGATGGATTACTTTAGTTATTTAAAGGTATTTCCAGTCACAATCACTCCTGGACAACACGGATATTTTTTCCAAACTGGACCACAGCTGTTTTATATTACAGCTGCACTCACAGCACCGGAGGAGTCGGTGTGTACTCAGATGAGTCATCCCAAGAACCTTTCAGGTGTGGGATGGGAAATCTATTAATGTGTTATCAGGAGCTGATCCAATATCCAATGGCCTATTACATATAGCAGATAAGCAATGCATCTGGTGTGGAAATCTCTGTCTCTGATACCCTTTCTCTCTCTTTCAGGAGAGAGAAAAAAAAAAAAGTAGAGCTGAGCTTGATTGTTCACAGAGGAGTCGTTGGGTGTGTTGCAGGGAGGAACATATGTCACTACGAAGTTAAATCAAACTCCCAGCAAAACCAACAACAGGCTCTAAAATCATGTGTTGTGGGGGTCGGAGGGTTAGCGTGAACACTGGCGGTGTGGGGTGCTGTCGGGATGTCTGTGTTGCACCCTGTGGGGTCCCGCCAAGCCGCCTGCATGGGGTTGGGCACCAGGAACCTGCTGGGCAGGAGGAGGTGCGAGGCCACCAGGACCGGTGCTGTTGTTGGTCTCAGCCCCCAGGGAAGTGGGAGATGCACTGGCCACAAAAGAGTACTGGAGAGCTGGCTGGTGACTTTGGCTCAGAGTAGAAGGCCGTCAGGGAATGTCACTATCATGATAATTCACGCACCAAACCTGTAACTAAGAAATCCCCCCGTGGCTGCCCTTATCCTTCACACACAGGGTGGTGATTTTTGCAAGCATGGGCCTGTCACTGACTGTCTGCAAAACCTTGGGGAAGAGCTGCTGAGAGCTTGTTAGCAGGCAGTGCCTCCTGCAGGAGCTGAAGGTTTTGAAAACACCTGTCTGGGTGTTTGATTTTTAAATGCGTAATTGCCTGTAGCCCTGCTGTGCCTTGTTTCTGCACACACACAGTTGATATGGGACTAACGCAGGGAGAACAACAGAGCCCTTCACCCCGCTGTCAAACTAAAAGTGTATAATGGAGAAGAGAAGCTGGTTTAGGTATGTTCTGTGCAGTGCTATGACATGGGGAGCAAAAGGCAAGCAAAAGCCATATTTCAAATAAATAACTTTAATAACCATCCATGTTTTGGCAGGCTTAGACTCTATGACAGTGCTCAAAAGCATTTCACGAGAAGTTGAGTGGGATATATGCTGTAAAGGCAGCCATGCAGATGAATGTCTCGATGCTGCTTATGTCTTACAGCTGTTGTCCCCTGCCTGTATTAACGTGGTTGGTAGACAAAGGGCTTGGCAGACTAGCACAGAAAATGCCACACTGTAGAAACACAGTGAATCAAGACCTCAGTGTGTCTGTGTTCAAAGGAGAACAGGTCTCTTGTAAAGGACGTAAATGGCAAGCTCCCATCCCTTGGGGGGACCGAGCATGCCACTCTGTGGAGAAATTTGTTGTTCTCTACTGGCCCAGGTGAAAAACCGCAGGAAGAGTTAAAGGACCAAAGCAAATGAAGCCTCCATGGTTGACGTGTGCGGCGAGGCCAGAGGATGGAAAATCTCCTGAGCGGGTTTGCAGCATGACAGGAGTGGAGGCAGTCTGGCATATCTTCCCTTCCAGCTCCCCCAGAGACTGAGGGAGAAGAGGGACTGGAGGAATCGCTTTCCTGCTGTTGTCTGGTTTTGCATCATGGGATCTCTATCCTCTGGTCCAACAGAAGAAGGTCTTTGTTCTTGACATATTTTTAAAAAGTCCTTGTTTTCCCTGATATTTTTATCATACGTTACCAATTTTCTAGACTTCAGAACTTTGCATTTTTTACCAGTTCTGATCTGCTTCCCTACTCCCTCTTTGTCATATGGTGCTTTTTTATTCCTAATCGGAGCCTTCACTTTGCCACAGAGTCTGAAAGGGATTTTAGCCAATGTTATCTTCTTTATTGAGTGTAGGACTGTGATTATTTTGGCTTGAAAAATCATTGATTTCCATTAGCCTTCTGTCTTTGCCTTTCCTCCTGTTTGCTTATAATTTGCTTATCATTTTCTTCCTTTGGAGGAATTAGCCCTTCTGAATCACCATACTTGTGTGTACGCATATGTGTGTCATTTATTAAATGGGTTTGTCCTCTGTTTCCCCTATTAAGCAGAAAGTCTGTCACTCAGTGCCTGAGCATTTGTAGTGTGAGATGTACATAAAAAACCAGAACATAAATACCTCCCCAAATCTCAGCAGCACCTTGCTGTTCCCCTAGTAATTGCAGTCAGACCTACCTGTAACTCAAGTCCCATGGTCTTCATGTCTAAGGATATGTCTACGCTACAGTGAAGGTCTGCACTCTTGCACAAACATTTCTTAGCTTGAAACTACCTAAGAAGGGTCATGACCATGGGGAAAATGTAGGTTTACTAATTTCAGCCCTAGGGAGCAGTTCAGCCTGTGGCACCAGCTCCCAGGTGAGCATGTTCACCGGATGTTGCAGCTCCTGGAGGTGAGGAAGATGATGCCCTTTGGGCTCTGCGCTAGTACTGCATAAGCAGAGGTTACCTGCTCCCCCATTTCACAAGCACTGGTTTTCAAACCTCCTGTACCCCCAGGGGCAGAATTTCGCAGTATTCAAAGTCTGTAACATGGTCTGTGGGCAGAGAAATTACCCCAAGACTCAAATGTGTAACTGGAGCAAGGAAGCTTGATTGGGACTCTGCAGAGGGAAGAGGGGAACCCTTGACCTTGCGCCTGGGCACACTGTGCTACCCCCGCCCTTGTCATCCAGGAAGAGCTGGGGCATGCAAAAGCTCTAAATATATCTGCAGTTTACACATAAGAAAACCCTAAATGTATCTACGGACAACAACACTGAAGGTCAAGCATAAGAACAAGGGGAGCCTTGTTCAGAGCTGGCCTTGTTTTGCCCTGGGAGAGACTCTCTGGCACTTTGTTTCCCCATCTACAAGCACCAAAGGGTCTTTCTGCCCCAGCAGGACTGGGAGATCAGATGAAGTTTTGCTGCCTGCCCCTTGTGCGCTGCTGAGCTCCAGCATGCTCAGTACAGGCATGAAGCCTGCCCAGGCTGGAGGTCGGGGTTTGCTTTGTCGCTTCCTGATGCACAGCACCTGATCCAGCCCTTGCTTGGGTGCATAACCACAGGAGACAACAGCTGGGTCCGCTGCACCTCATCTTTTTAAAATGGATCAGTGGGCACTGAGAGAGGACTGGCAAAGCAGGAGGCCCTCTACAAGACAAAATGGACACGAAGGGGGCACTGATTCTGTAACTGAGGCTACCTGTAGCAGCCAGCTCTGAGTTGAACCAAAGCTGGTGGAAGTGGGAAGGGTTCCGCAGTGTGTGCTCACACCACCACTTACAGCGTGCTGGGGCTGGCAGAGGTATCGCAATCCTCCTCTTAACTGTAAACAAGACAGGCAGGTAGACTGGGTAGAGAAGGCACAGGAACAACCAAGGTCTCACCAGCTCTTATTCTTCCAAAACATTGTGCGAAACTATGGTTTTGCAGCCCAGGCCAGCTTTGGCTGTAGGGCTGTGGTGCCGGTGGCATAGAGGTGAAAGGGGTTTGTGCATCCAGGAGTTCAGGAAAGACGGGGGGTGAAGGCCAGTCATATCCTGGCTGTGAGCACTTGGTTAGACTTTCAGACAAGCTGCAAATGTTTAGATTAGGCTGAAGTTATTAGGAAATGAACTGAGGGGTAAAATCCTGGCATCTTGTGAATGTCTTGACATATAATGTCTGCAAGCTCTTGATACAATCCCTGCTAAGGAGATGATGAGGAGTGGAGAGGGTGTGGGCTTTGCTGTTTAGCTCATTACTTAGACACATAAATGCCTCGTGCTACCATTGACTATGTTTATACAGCCTCATTTTTGAAGTAATTAGCTGTTGGATTAAACACAAGTCAACTGTGATCCCTCTCAACAGGAGAGGGAGGGAAGATCTTTGCATTTACCACAGAGAAAGCAGGAACACAGGAGACGCGCTGTCAGCAGGGCAGACCTGCTGGAAAAATTAACGTTTCAGAGACGAGACTGAAATTTCCTATTTGTCTTCCTTTTGGGAAGATACGAGGCATACCAAGCTTTGCAACAGCCTTGAACTATTTCTGTGGATATTTTTATCAAAAAAGTTGCTGCAAAGTCTGATTTACTAGATGCTTAACGTGTTGATAGACAAATCAGTGGCTGAATAAACATATTTTCCTGGAAATAAAACCAAAATAATTCAATAACACTTCATTTGTGTTACAAATCTTCTATTTCTCCAAGAAAAAATAATGAAATTCTGCAAATTCTCTCCAGTTCCACCTGGGCAGGACTGTGGGAGGCTGAGATTGGAAGCTGCAAAAAATAAGTCACCTGCTAAATATCACTGCGAGGCAGGCGTCACTCCAAGGAGAGGGTGTGGGGGGGATACGTGAATAAATACCGTTAGACACTGAGTAGCAAAGCACTCAACAGCAGACACTGGAAGGAGAACAGGAGATTGTTTCTTTTGGAAAGGATGTGAGCTTTCCGTTACGGGAGCAAAGGACCTAGAAAATGCAGTTAAATGCCTGATATCTGAATCACGGTCACATTTGTAAGTACTTTTGTTCATAGGCTCTGGAGTGGAGTGAAACTGAGCTAGATCCAAGGATGATAAAAGGAGTATGTAAGGTCCTGTGCCAGGAGCCAGCTCTCCATTTTCCACATGCATCAATAGTTCTTTCATTAGTAAAAGGTACGTGCAGCAAGATAAGGAAGACGCATCCATTAAAATTACAAAGCTGATATCTGCGGATCTGTTCAGACTCCTGCAGTGCCACCGCGTTTCTACCACCTGTGTAGGAGAGGCAAAGGGACACTGGCATAGTTGCCCCCCATCCCACTGGGCCATGATCCTCAGGAGCTAGCAGCAAATGAGTCCTTGGCAGCCAGCTGGCACCAGAGGATGGGGGACAGGGGTTGTATTACCCATGAAGTTTGCTGTTGGCCTAGCTTTGTCCCTATCTGCCCTAGGGTGTCTCTTTAGCAGCATCACCTCCCTCGTCATCTTCCCAGAAGACAACCTGTCTCTGGGCTATCACTTGCCACTAAATGCAAAATTATGTTTTCAGTGTGGCCTCCTTCCCAAGGGTCCAGAGAGTTCAGCCGCAGCATTTTTAAGTGTTGATGCTGTCAAATTGCTTTAGAATAGAGGGTCTGATAGTGATCATATCTCCGCTTATCTCTGCTGGTGACTCTGTTATAGTCAATGTGCTATCCCTGCTGTAAAGCTACTTGCATTTGTCAAATGGAAGACATCGTTGTGTCCTCTCACCCCACAGATTAGTGTCAGGTGGGGGAGTTTGGTGGGTAAAGAGAGAAATGATTTGTAAATGTTTATTTTGTGTTCTTCAACTCATCATCTGGGCAACAGAGGTTGAACCTTGTATATCTTTGAAGGTCAGTTCTGAGGTTCAAGCTGCTAATTACATCAAAATACAACTTTATCATTATTGCAGCAACTGAGGGGACTGAACACTGTTACATTCAGCAGCGAGGGGCCTCAGCTTCATCTTTTCCTACATAGAGCTAGACCTGTAAGAGATGATATTCCCAGCCTGGGACTTGACTAGAGGTTATGTGAGAGTGGCAGCTCCATGGTTGCAATCTGGGTCTTCTTCCAAAGTGTAACTAGATTAGGTTTTGTAAGCTCCACTGTGCTGCACAAAACCATGAGAGGCAAAGGGAAAGTTTAATAGGCAGAGCAGCTAGAGAAATAATGAGATTTTAAAGCTCAATTTGAACAGAACAATGAATCAGAAAGGTGCCTCAAAATGTAAAGAATTAGTTAGCTTTCTCGGTTCTCTTAAAATAAAGTAAAAAATATGTTCTCTTCCTTAGAAGGATTATTTAAATCCAGTGTAATGCCAAATGGCATTAGCAACATGCTGTCTCATTTAATTTCATTCTGATGCCATGAATTATATACAGGAAGGTGCCCTCTTCGCAGCGTGTATCTCTACAATGCTCCAGTCTGATATAACGGGCTCAAAACCCATCCGCACTGTGACTGAGGAGTGTTGGTGTGCCCAGATTATTTCCAAGGATGCTATATGGTACAAGGTAACAATAAACCTTACCTACTAGTTGTTACTTTTGTCATCTGAAACAAGATATCGAAACAAAAAGAATTTTGCCATGGTGCAGCATTGCCTGGATGAGCCCAGTGAGATTGACTGAAGATGTGGTTCAGCTAATTTTCTGTTCTAGGTTTTCTCACATGCCAATACAAGCTGCAGGGATGAGATCAGTAAAGGCATTTAAGACACATGAATAGAAAACCTGGAAACAGAGAAAATCAGCTGAACCCCACTTTCAGTCAATCACATTTTGGGAAGGACATAAGCCAGGAGAATGATTACAAGAGTGCGACCGGGGAAGGACGATGGTGTGTACTAAGGATTTCGATGTCAGCCCTCAAATAGGCAGAGAAGCTTACAGCCTGCGCCGTCTACAAATGACAAGACCTAAGTGTGGGATCAATACGAGGCTGACATGCTAAATCAATGTAAAAGATTATATCTAAACTGAGTGTCACAAATCACGTCTAACTACGGGCACTGAAAAATAGAGAGGCAAGTCATAGTGCTTGAACAATTACGTTTCAATCTGATCTGTGTTTGCTTATAAAAACATTTGTGCACGTTCCTACCTGCTATCTCAAGTGACAAGTGTGAAGACGAGGGATTTGAAGGCACAGAAAATGAAGTGGAGCAATATAAGGCTGACACGGGGCTGACCCAGTAGGTCTGTCCTCTTCGTGACCAGCATGGCAATTGCAGCCATCTCACGTCCCCCGGGTCCTGGAGATTGGATAGGGGCAGAAAGTGACTAAAAAGAGTAAGCCAAGAGCAGGTTTTTTCCTGAGAAAAATCCAGAGGTTACGGAGAAGTACACAGCCCTGGGCGCTAAGGACCAGGCTGTGTGATCTCAGTACTATGGATAACTAGACTGTGCAGAAAACCTTGGTCAGAAAAGGCCAAGACCTGCCAATTCACTTCCCTGAAGAGGGTTTTTGAAGCAAGGATATGGCAACTACTGCCTTGGTATTGGGGCAGCCGAACGCCTGAGTCAAGGCAGAGCCAGTGCCCATCAGCCCAGCACAGACAGTGTATGAACATAAACAACTTCTGACATCAGGCTGACGTTACGGTCCCCCATGATGGGTTCCTGCCCTGCCCGAGCAAGGATGTGGCTCTTCATTAGCAATTCCTGTCCAGTTGTTAACAATATCCTGAAGAAAGGGTTAAGCTTAATGACATGTTGGTCCAACAACACAAACATAAATAATTTTAATAATTAGAAAAGGAAAGCTGGGTCAGGACAATACCTTTGGCCCAGACTCCACCCAGAGGCATTTTCTCTACATCTCTTACGGTCTTCTGTTTCCAAATCTGCTCAATTTTGGCCTTGTAAATAGTGTCATTAAACGTTATCTAATCTCTCCTGAGTGCATTGTTTATGGGTCTGAGCTTCTTCTGAAGTTGTGATAGCTCAGGGAGAGCCACATCATGGAGAGCTGCTCTGAAGACATTCATAGGGCAGATAATAGATAAATTCCTATCTGAGACAGACCAAGGAGCATAAGACACTTATTGTCTCACCCACCAAGGGAAGCCAGGCCAGCTGCTCTGCCTAAAACCTTCAGCATCCTAGGGGGATAAAAACTGGCTCTTCTGAACAAACACTGACACTTTGCATCCTCTCCATTTTGCGTAACATCTGCTGAAATCAGTGTTCGCTGGTTCAGGCAGGGAAATGCGCACCCATAAAGAAGGGAGCTAGAATGGAGACTATTTTCAAGCTGGCAAGGAGGGTTTGCATCTACTTCCATTTAGCAAAGTAAATATCTTGAGCTTTTGGTGGGCAAATGCCCCTTCTCGTTCTGGGGAAATAATGGGTGTAGGGACTCCAGCTCTCCTCCAGAGCCTAGCTGTACTGTCAGGCTTGCTCAGTCCAGTGGTGCTCTGTTTTCTTTGGGTGTGTTTCACTGTCAGCTGTAACTGATACAAGCCTATGGAAGAATGCGCCGTTTATTTCGAGATCAGTTCTGAAAGAAATTGTTGGCTCAGTGTTATCAGCTCAAAGGAAATATCTTCTCCAGAGAACATACTTCCTCAAACGGGGCATCTTGGCAAGTGACCATCGAGAGACTGACGTTTCATTTTGTGGTAACTAAACACGCAAAAGAAGCCACGACTGAGGATCTGAATGATTTCTTTATTCGTTTTAGAGCAGAACCTTGCCATGTCCAGGCTTTTAAGGAGTCCCAGTTTTGCATGTGCGCTGTGCATTTTAGAAGCATCTATTTCAGCCGCACACTGTGAACTGGGAGAGCAGTGTGCCTCAATGCCAAAGGTCAGAAAATGGAAATGCAGTCTGATAGAGGCACATAGACAAAGGCATGTACAATGTGGAACAGCGCTTTCGGAGGAGCAGGTAGCCAATGCTGTTCAGCTTAACTGCATCAGAAATAGGAAGCCTCCAAGAAACTGAGAGACTCCCTAGAGTGCCAAGGTGACAACGGGGTATTTATGAGCATAAAGACCTTTACAGCGGATCTAAAGGATTTATTAATATCAGTCTGCACCACAGAGAATGCTGGGAAATATTGGCCCCAGATGTATTTTTTCAGGCTCAAATCGTAGACAGTGAGATGTTAAAACATGAGGTGTTGAACAAGCTAAAGAGCCACAAGCTGCTAGGAATGAAAGGTATATATCCCAAGAGAACTGGAGGAATTTAAGAAAAAAGGAGCTGAGCTGCTAACAAAAATACGCTGCTTCTCATTATGTCATATCTGTAGTTTAGAAAGAGCTGATCCTAGGATGGGGGACCAGCGAGCCCTTCTCAAGTGCCAGCTGCATTGGTTGCAAACTAATCAAAACCAGAAGTTTAGTTGGATGAACATGACAGAATGGGGACGGCTCAGTCTGGATTCACTGAAGGGAAATTGTCTCTCTAATCTACTAGAGTTTTTTTAATACATTGCCAGAAGAGTAGATGTGACTTTCTTGGACTTTCAAGAGGCATAGGACAAAGTCCTTCACAGGAGGCAATCTGGGAAACAAATACCCTAATATATGAGACTGAATATTGTCACGGAGTAGAAATTGGCTAAGAGAAAACAAAATAAAGGATCGGTTGCGACAGGGCAAAGAATGAACATAAACCTTCCCTTACCATATCCTGCAGAATAAAATTTTCTTACCAGGTCTGATGCTTAATATTTTTAATAAGGAATTAAAGAATTGACAGAAGTGTGAGATGCGTTGGAAGTGCTGAAGGCTGTGAAGAAGCTCCAACAGCTGGGCTGTGCTCTGTCTCCTGCTTAGTGGGGTTTTGAAATGCTCCACACAGAATAGTGCTGCTAGGCAGTTCCTTGCAGGTTTATGTGACCCATGAGTTGCAGAGACAAGATGCCAGCACAGCAGTTTTTGAATCCTTGTTTTTACTTGCTTTGTAGCCGAAGCTGGTTTAAATTAGTTTTGTCACTTTTCTAGGAATAAATACATCCTGCAGCCCTTTCTCAGAACCACTGCTCCATTAAGATCTCCACACCGAATTCACTTTTCTTGCAGTCCCATTGGCATATGTGCAATTACTCCATAAAGGATTGCAGCCCAGTGCGATGGCAGGATCAAGATGTGATTCAGCTCTTGCCTCTTCTGAACTACTATGCAGCATACCTAGCATTACATTTTCTCGAGCTCACTGTATCCTGCTAGACATTGCATGATTCCCCATCAGCAGCTCAGCACAGTGGTCCTTCATCTAAAGGTTTTTGTATTTCTCCCATCTGAAAGATCTTGAGAACCAAGTATAAATGGAGCTGTTGTTTAAGAAAAGGAGTTCCCTCAGATGATTCACAAGTTAAAAGGACTGGAAAACCTCCAAGACATGTGTCTTCTTATTAAAGATTTCTTATTTTCCCATCAAGTCATCTTGAGTTGTGTATCAGGTTCAATTTTTTGATACGGATTTTGCAGAATTCTTATTTCCTGTTTCCAGAGACTTTCCTCCACACCTCTTTATGTGTTCAAAGGCCTTTTTCCGGAAAGTATCTTGCTTATAGTACAGAAACAGCCACAGTAAATGGTTTTCAGGTACTGCTATTGTCAGCTAAGTTTGTCAATACTTACAGTCTCCTATTATTCACATATACTTTATTATTCCCTCTGTGTTATCTGCTCCTCATCCATAGATACTGGCAAATTAAAAAATGACAGAGAAGTGCCAGTAGTGAAACAGAGGACTACTTTTACCATGGTTATAGATGCATTATTTTAGCAGCTAAACTGCTCTGGAAACTTTTCCTGAGAAGGCAATCTCAGCTTCCTGGTCTATTAAGCGACGATAAGAGAAGATTGTGTCTTTGCGAAAAAGTAGCCAGTTTCCAAGAAGTTCTTTATTTCTGAGGTTTGACAGGCCAATTTGTGTTCTCACTGCAAAAAAAAAGTGCTGGAACCACCCAAGTTCTTTAGGCCAAAAGACCAGTTTCATGTCTAAAATACAACTTTACTGATGAACAGTATATTCAGAGAGGTGCTGCTTGTTTGATTAGTTCTCTGTAATATCAGCACTGGAACTAAAATAACCTTTGGTAAAGATATAGCAGCAATCACTAGAATTACTAATTTCTTTGCAGAGCAGTAACAGCACTTGAAATGTTCCGTTTTTCGGTCAGTGGGTGGCCTTGTGCTGGGAACCCCGTATTAGCTCAATAGGTTATACAATATCAGAAGAGTGGAGGGATGAAGATGAGGCAAAGATGGGATTGTTCATTCTAAAATGCTTCTGACAAATATTTTTAAATGGCCTTGTGGGGAGTGATCTCTGCACCTCATCAGCACCAGCACTGAGACCTTCCAGAAACGGAGCTTAATATTTGCAAGATACTTTTATTTCCCCTGAAAATCTTCAGTGATCTCTGCTAACCACCACTCACTAGCTGACTTCTTACAAATGTATAAATTAAGTAGGTTCAAGAAGAGATTTGATTTTATTTTCCCTAATGCACAGACACACACACACACACACATATCTCCAAGTCTTAGGCATATACGTGTTTAAATTGAATAAAGCCAGGTCAATTTCTGTTGTAGTCCTTCCCCATTCATTCCTTACTCTTTGTCTACAATTTACAAGGTACCTTTCTTCTTCTTTTTTAAGACTGAGTCATTGGCAAAATCCTAAACTTGCTGAAGTCAAGAGAAGTATTGTTATCAGCATCCATAGGCTTAGGATGTCACTCCTACTTTTCTAAGCCTCCTGCGAAAAGCTAGACAGTTTTGGGCAATGGAAATAATACCCAGTACAGAGAATTAGAAGAGATTTGACAGTCTGGATTTGACAAAATTTAACATGACAGAACCCTACACAGTTTGCTTTTTAGTCCTCTTTTGCAATAGCGGTATTGTACAAGAGCGTTGCACTCTGTTCCTGTAACAAGGGTGGAGGTGAGTGGTAGGACTGTAATTTTTAAATGTGTTTATCTCATTACAAAGGGTCACCTACAGTGCAGAAGTGCAAAAGTTTGCACATCAACCATCACTCCTGAGTTAACCGAAAGCTCACGTTCTTGCTTACACTGTCAAACACAATTCATCATGAGGGGGCACTAAAGAGCTGTCGATAGCAAAGTTATTTTGAGGCAAGGTTTTTGGGGAGAGGTAATTATCTTTTTTTAGATCATCAAATATTTTGACTGAGGTCTGAGATAGTCTGATTTCAAAACGTCTCAAAACTATGGGGAAGCTGAAGTTTTCCATGAGCCTTTCAAGACCGTCTTCTAAAAACTGGGCCTGTAATATATTTAGTTTGTAAAACCAAGAAGGGGTTTGTGAGAGATGGACAAGCCCTTTTAACGATGAATTTCAAATACTTCCTATTTTGAAAAATATTCTGTGTGGGAGACTAGAGATATCACCAGGCCTTACAACACCTGGCAGCACAAATGGAAAATGAATGAATGAAATGCAAATTGGACATCTTGACTAGTAAAGATGGACTGTTTCCTTCTAAAGACTGGGTTATGGATGGAGTGCCAAAGCTGGTGCAGTTGGATTCAGCAGAGTGAACCCTGACAAATTGTAAAGAAAATCCCCTATCTCAAAGACAAAGATTTTCAAAATTAAAATGGGACGTTTCACAAGCAACTTGTGAGCGTTCCTGTGGGACTGCGCTGCTAACAGATGTCCTCAAAATTGCTCTCACAGGCCCCCTTGAAATGGAATGCACATATGGCACAAACTGCAACCAGACACTCTCAGCGCGGTGCAGGCGGATCACTAATTTTGCACTCCCGGTTTAAATCTGAGCAACTGACTCAATGGAGCAAGGTCACTTGCCATGTCTCAAGCTCCAAGGAATTCAGTGAGAATGGAACTGGGATTCAGATTAATCACAACAAAAAGAATTGGTATCTGCTTACTTGCAATTAATTTTTCTTCTTAGACATTTCTTTACGTAGAATGTTTGAGGGAATAATAACAAGGTGTTTCCAAGCCAGAGGCATACAAAGATGTGTTAGATTACAATCCAGACTCCAAATTTGTGGCTGGTCTTCTACTTCAACACCTTCCCAAGGGTGGGATGTGAGCCTTCCTAAAGTCCTGTTCCAACAAGACTGTCTTCTTGAAAAAAATCTTAGTCTTGATTTAAAGACTTTAAAGATAAGAAGCAAAGAAAAATCCAGTGTCATCTTTGGTAAACTGTCCCAGTTGCCAGTTTCCATCACTGGTAGAAACCCAACTCCTAGTTTGAAGTTGTCTGACCTCATCTCCCTGTGGCTGGACTCTTGTACCTTTGTCCACCACACTGAGCTCTTTCAGTGTCAGATTTCTGTTAGACAGTGATCAAACAACTCGGTCGCCTTCCATTTTTTTCATATGCCACATAGATTTTTTCCTTGTGGCTCTTTTACCAAGGTATCTTTACCAATCCTTCAGGTACGTACTAGAGTCAACTATTCATGCCATATTTATCAACACTTTCTTGAATTCTGGACTCCAAACAGGAAGATCCCAAGGCACATGTCATCCAACATGGACATTCGGTTCCACTTAGCCTTTCTAACCACTGCATTATCATGGTAGGCCACAGCCAGCTAAATATCCACTACTGCTTGCTAGTGCTTTCCCAAGGCAGTTTTCCAGAGAATTGTGCCCTGGCCTGTGAAAGCGTCTTACAGCCTTTGACTCTAAATACAGCATTTGTATTCAGTCATGACAAAAGGCATCTTGTTCATCCAGGCTCATTTAACAATACAATCATGTTTGCTCAATATCAGCGTATCAGCGTTCTGTCTTCACAGAATCACAGAATTGATTTGGTTGGAAGAGACCTCTGGGATCATCAAGTCCAACCTTTCCCCTAACACCACCATGGCAACTAGACCATGACACTAAGTGCCACCTCCAGTCTTTTCTTAAACACCTCCAGGGATGGTGACTCCACCACCTCCCTGGGCAGCCCATTCCAATGCCTGACAACCCTTTCTGTGAAGAAATGCCTCCTCATTTCTAGCTTGAACTTCCCCTGGTGCAGTTTCAGACTATGCCCTCTTGTCCTGTCACTAGTTGCCTGGGAGAAGAGGCCAACCCCAGCTTGGTTACAACCTCCTTTCAGGTTGTTTTAGAGAGCGATCAGGTCTCCGCTCAGCCTCCTCTTGTCCAGGCTAAACAACCCCAGCTCCCCCAGCCTCTTCCTTCTGCTAACCTGCCCTTCAGTCTTTGTATCACATAACTTGGTGAGGACTTGGCTTTGTTTTTTCCATTGACAGAATCATAGAGTTATAGAGTGATTTGGGTTGGAAGGGACCTTTAAAGATCATCTAATTCCAATCCCACTGCCATGGGCAGGGACATTTTGCAATAGATCAGGTTGGTCAAAGCCCCATCCAACCTGGCCTTGAACACTTCCAGGAATAGGGCATCCACAGCTTCTCTGGGCAACCTCTTCCAGTGTCTCACTGTTCAATGCGTAATAGAAATGCATAATAGCATGGGGATAATCCCTGTGCAGCCTTGGTAGAAATTTATTTTGTTAATTATGGTTCTTGTAATTCTGAGATTGGCTACTTTAGCCAGTTTTCCTCCCTATTAGTGTATGCTGAGTTGATTTTTTTTTATCTTTTGCTCAAAACTTCTAAAGTGATCTTTCATTTCTATTGTTAATAGAAACTATATGTATATTTAAACATGAATAGATTATTTGATTTTGCTTCTAAGCCTGGTTTTCAGAAGTTTTGACTCTTCCTTAAGTGCTGGATTGTGGATTTTTTGGCTATTTTAAGACAAATCTTTAAAAAATATGAGCTAACAATCATATTTTCACATGCTTCTTTCCAATTTATTTGGATCATAGTTGTTTCCATTTGTAAAACCCCTTTCTAAGAGATTGAGTATACGTATCAGTTCATTATAATAATCATCTAGACTTCATTTTGCCTGTACACAAGAAATCTAATTAAGAAAGACTATCAAAGCCATCACTAAAATTAATTCTGTGGTCAATTCTTCTTTCACTTTCAAGATGAGGTTTAATACTAAATTTCCTGGATTAGATGGAACATTTTTGAGTAAGGAAATTAACTTCTATAATTTTTAGAAATTCTAAGACCATTAATTTTGGCAGTGTAACGCCTGCAGCATATATTAGAATGAGGATACCCTCTCCCTTCCATCCACCTTCCTTTTTTTCTTGTGAATTCTGTGTACCTACAAACAGGTAACTGTAGTGTGAATGGGTAGTGTGTAGAAGATACTAACTGGTATGGGCTTTACTTGTTAGGACACTAATCACTGACTGTCAAAGGACTTGTTTCTGAGCTGTCAAACAGATCCCAGCAGTTCTGATAACGTGATTCCTCTCCTTCTTTTGGCCACTTAATCCTTTTTCAATATAATTTTTCCCTTTGTATCTTTGATAATTTGACTAATTCCATTCTCCATCTTTCGATTTTGTACTAAATGACTGCTGACTGTTTCGTCACTTCACCCTCTGGTTTTGGATTTGAGTTTAACAGTTAGTGTAGTCAGATCAGTTCCTGGAAAATGGCTTGTCTTCCTTCTCATGTGGGGCACGGTCTGCTCCTTGGATGAGACACTCACTGCTACAGCTGTGGCCCTTGGCTTTCTGCCATTGACCTGGCCACTGACTCACTGCCAATTCTTTTCCATCTTGCATTGTTTGGAGGAGAGAGATGTTTTATGAGATCTTCAGGTGTTCCCTTCTGTTAAGACCCTTTCAAGTTCCCTAAAATCTTGGGAAAATTTTCTCCATATTCCATTTTGAGGACCTGAGAATGTGGGGGGCTTTTCAAATCCCCCTCCCGCCACCTTTCTGCAGGCTGTTCTCTGGCCTCTGTTGTATAACGTAACATCTGATCCTTTTGCTTATGGTCACTGGAAACTGCCACACTGCCTTTTGCTCTGATCCCTGTGTTGCTCCATCCATTCTCTGTGGAGTCTGAGGCAGTGATGCTTCTCATACAGGGTTATCCAGGAGCTCCAACCTGTGATGTTCCCAGCCCTGTCCCTCCTGCCCCAGTTCTGTTTCTTCTGTGTGCACTGTATGTACTTGATGTCCTTTTCTTGGAGACCATCAGAGCAGGAACCACAACCTGTTCCTTGCAGGTCACAGTGCTTGTCATTTGTAGTGCTCAGACTAAAGTTGTACTTACAAATCATGTACTTATAATTCTCAAACAGCCCCTGAAACTCCATGATTACTGGTTCTGTTTGCCCAACATGTAAATGAAAAGGTAGCTAAATCTGTTTTCTTCAAACTGTTCATAAGTAGCTGCTGTTGTCTGAAGAGCTCAAACCTACAGACAATGTGAAATTAAGGTTTTAAAATACAAGCTAGTTGCAACTGTAGCTACACGGTAGTTGTTGTCCTCCCTTCCATGTTATTGAACTCAACACCAGTTTATCTTCCTGCTGGGGTGAAGAGCTGAGGTTCTACAGAGGGTGGCAATGTTAGAACCACCATGCCAGGTTCCCCCAGGGTCATCACCCAGTGCCCCGGGTCTTCATGGAGACAGTCCAAAACACAGGTGGGAAATGAGTGATCTATCACAAGGTTAGAGGCCTGTCCCTATAACCACAGCATAGAGAAACAAAGTTCAGTTCTACGTTATTCTGTCATCAGGAATGCAATCCACGGACATTTCCTCTGCAGCACACACATCTGTTGGTATTAGCTGAGCACCAAACCACCAAGGGCTTTGTTCTTTGGCTCTTTAGTCTTCTCATTCACAGAGCTTGAATTACAGTTTTACTGCTGTGGAGAAGTCCCATGAGGTAGATTTCTCTTGATTTATGGACATTGAACAACTGAGTTCAAATGCCTTCACCAAAGCAGCCAAACCAGGTGTAGCCCTGAAGATGCAATTCTGATTTCTCCGAATTTTCCAGCCTGCTTCCACACAGTCATGGTTTGTGCTTACTTCACCCATCTAAGACTTGTCTGCTGCCGTGTCCTACCTTAATAACTATCATTACCTCAGTTTTCCTTATTCTGTCTTCCTGCTGTTTCATAGGGATATAACCTAGAGCAGTCGCTCCCAAGGACATGCTGTTTTTTCTCTAACTTGCTAGAAATTTATATTTGTCCTATTTTTTCTTCTTCTTCTTCATACTTAATATAGAAACTAGTAGAAGAACCTTACAATTAGCAAGGTGAGATGGCTTGGTTGGTTAAGGCTATAATAACCTATTATTTTGGTGATGGTTGAGTGAAGCATTATTGTAGGTAGGGATATAATATTTGTTCAAGCCAGGTGGAAGAAGTGGTTAAGCTCTTTTTGTAATGAGCAAAGCAGTACAGCCTTTGGGCAGCCATCCCCTAAAACTAATGTCATCTGTCATTGAATTGTGTTGTGTTCTGTGGTTACAGGACTTTGACTCCAGATTGAAGGTAAATGCAGAGAGTTTGGCATTTTTTTGGTACGCGAGTGTATGAGGAAGAGAACTAGAAGTATAAGCCACAGAAACTGATAGAAAAAACAGCAAAAGGAATTTACAAAACAATCAGAGAGGCTTTAAGAGGAAATCTGAGAGATGTTAGTGGCAGACTCAAAATCACAGCTTGGGATACTGGCAGCTGGTACCCCATGTCCAGGGTACTTTGTGTGTTCGTGTGCAGTAGCAAGATTATATCAAAGAAGGTCTACGTTACCCCATGGAAAACAGCACTTAGGATCCCAATTACAAGGTAACTGCTCACTTCAGTGGTGTCATACTCAAGGAAGAATATACTTTAAAATACTACCTGTAATTTTGTCTGGGTAACTGTTTTTTCCCTCTGGTCCTACATTGTTTCAGTTGTTGTTAGACAGTTGCTGGTTTTCGATGCAAATTACTCCAGTGTCATGGTGAATAGTTTCTGTCAGTAATATATAAAGCGTATTGGAAACTTTCCAGACAATGCTGCCCAAATCTCCCCAGGCGTACACGGCTCCCAAGTTTCAGAGTAAAGAGCAGAAATGACTGAATGTGTGCGTACTGCTCCCATGGAGAAGTAACCCATATACAAAGTGTGTATTCGTCTGGATGTTTTAAGTGACTCACATTTCAACTTACGTTTTCAGTACACACTTCAAACTGCTTCATGAACTTCATGCAGGTCATGGACCCTGGATGGTTCTCACCTGCTCTAAATTAAAAGAAAACCACTATAAACCAGAAGATTACTATTATTAGCAACAAGACTAATTAGTAACATATGTCACTTCCTTAGTGAGCCTTTCCAAGCAGGTTATAAATGTCCATAGAAGATGGCATACTATCAAACTCCATGGTTTCACATATTTTGTCTATACATATATGATTATCACCATGCCTTCAGCATGATGATGGTTCTAAAAATATTCAGGCATTAAGGGGTACAAGGCATGGTAAGATGCAATCAGAGGGAGCAGAGTAGGGGTAGTGGGAGAAGAGACAGGCAAGGAGAGCAGAGAGCATACTTCACATATCAGCATTCGCTTGATCCAATTTAGGAATGAGCATCACCCTGCCATGGTCGTGGTCATGGTCATGCAGTATTTATAGAATGTCATCTCCTGTCTCACAGATATCTAATGCCAACTAAGCATTTAGTCCGAGAGTAAATCAGAACCAGCTGGCATTTGGGACCAATGCAATATTTTATAGAAAATCAAAATAATTTGTTTACTTATGTGATTCCCCCCAAAAACAAGCATTTAATCTTTCAGTGTGATTAATGGAAAATTCATAAAAATCAATATCCTTCCCTGGCCCCGGTCCGAAAAGGTACTTAAATGAACACAAAACTTCACGCGTGGAAGTAATACCACTGATAAGTGTTCCTGATGAATTGGGACTTTAATTTTAAAATACTTACCACTTTTTCACTTTATGGTGCTTGTCTTAGGATTATTTAAGTCTCAATTTAAACTAGTGTATACATTAAAAATACTGCACTCTCTATTGCATTTACTCTGCATGATCTTTACAAAAAAGGGAATTGTGATTGCATACAGGTATCACCGAATAAGGACCTGGTATGCATATTAAAAATGAATCTTCATCTGCATTTGGAAACATAAGCCTGTCAGATCCGCTAGGCAGCCTCAGGGTCCAAGGAGTACATTTTATTTTCAAGCACCGTATCACATTGTTTCTGAAGTGCCATTTTCTTAGAATTTTCAATTTGTGAGAAGCTTCAGACAGTTATGGGTTCAGCACACTTCAAACCACAATCAAATTTCAAACAGGAACAGTGAGGACATTTTCCATATGCTGGAAATTCTGCTTTCTTGTCTGCTCTATTATTCCAGGAGCTGCCCAAGGTCTCTGTTAGGGTCAGACACCCAACATGGGACTAGGCATTTTTTGCACCTTCTACAGATAAGTTGAGTTTTTGGGATCATATTCAGAGAACACCTTAGGTGGAACTATCTGGGAGGTCTCCACCAGCATTGTTCTGCTTCCTTAGGAGGTGAATACCCAGCCTTGTGCCGTTCAGCGGGGCGACCTAAGGTGCCTTGGCAGGACAGTGCCATTTGCCCATCAGCCGCTCACTTCTGCACTCTGTAGAGGAGGGCTGAACACCACCCTACGAAGATGCTGAGTATGCAACTCTCATATTTTTGTATCCCCATTCTACTTTTGCCTTCCTCACTGCTGAGCCACTGCTGGTTTCCATTCCCCTCCTGTGAGGATTGAAGGCCAGCTGAAACACAGCCCCCAGCCTGGCTCTCCTTTGCACTGCAGCTTCATCTGGCCCTGAGCATGCCCTGGGAGCTGCTGTATGAATCAACACCAGCGCAGATCTGAAAAATGGCTTCATTCTGCCAGAGCCCTGCATTTTCCAGCAATGGCACTTCTCAGGGAAAGCTTTGGGACTTGCAGCATAGCTCCACGCTGGCAACAAAGAGTGCATTTAGATAAATGCCTTTGGAGAGACTGTGGTTTTCATCTCCAAAGGAAAACAGGAACTGAGATCTTATGGTCCATGCACTTCACAGAAGTTATCTCTGTCTTCTATTAATTCCTGTTTTGTAGTTGTTGGTTAAAAATATATTGCACTGTAAATATAGTGTGATACCTTCAACCGAAGCCACAAATTTACAGAATAGTCATTATGCGTACAGATATGATAATAGGTTTGGACTCCACAGAGAGAAAACCAACAAAGTTACGAAACATAAAATACTAGAAACGCCTGTGAACCAGTGCAGAGCACCCAGGGCAAATCAGGATGCCCAGTAATGCCTTTGAGTGAAAGAGGGAATCAATATGATGAGTTTCTTTAAATCTGGTGGAATTACATTGTTTATGCAGTATCTGTGTGTACTATTTAGGAAGCTGGCTGGGAGGAGCATGAATATATACATAGACTAAAGATTTCATATTGTCACATAAAATGTACAATATCCGAATAGGGAGGCCCAAGCGCTGAAATGTTCATGGTTACAGATTTCAAGATACAGCAGTGCCAATTTCAAATATTCCAAAATCATGAATCAGGCTTCTCTAAAGCTTGTCTCAGTGTGACACTGAACAATTTCTATGGTGGAAATCACCCATAATTGCCATTTTACAAGATTTACAAGAGTCTACCATTTTAACACTGACTTGAAAATAATGAGATACAGAAACACT
>NW_009636160.1:30057-45865 GCF_000690535.1 Cariama cristata
CTTTCAATTTATCCTCTGGTTTGCAAGCCACTAGGATATTTCAGATCTGTGTTTTAAATTTGCTTTGTAACCCGGAGGACTAGAAACTTATTCTTTTAAACAAAATGTGACATTCTTAAGTAATCAGTTGCCCTGAGAGCAAGATCTTTAAGATAAGTGCCAAACTCTATGAAAGTTCTGATAAGCTCCTAAGAATTGGAATCACTAAAAAAAAGAACAAAAATGTAATGACAGGGTCATACTATAGGGCCTGTGAAAAAGAACTGAATGGTGTTAGGAAATCAAAGAAGCAACTTCATCTTGTAAAATGACAATTATGGGTGCTTTCATCCCTATAAATTGTTCAAATGTCATGTTGAGACAAGCTTTACAGATATTAAATGAGTACCTTGAAATGCCTTTCTCTAAAAATATTCTAGAGGAGCAATTCGCCCTTAGAAAGAGTTCAAGTGACTAGCTACAGAAAGCTACAGACTTCTCAAGCCATTCAGGTGATTAAATTACAGATAATCATCATCCATACATTCATACTGAGGCTGTCCTTCAGTACAAGCATAGCAGTCCTTCTGCCATGCCATGGTCTATATCTTTATTGAGAATTGCACCAGTGTTGGCTGATGTTTTGTGCCGCAAGCCTGGTGACTATGTTGTTCCCTTTTATTCTGCCCAAGAACAAGAAAACGAGATGGCACAGTAATTGGAGAGGTTTTCAGAAATAATTTCTGAAGTCTGAGGGACTGATGGCTACTGGCTGAGCTACTATGTGTTTTGGTACCACTCACAAAGGAGTGTTGACTATTTCAATTTGCACCAGACAGACTTGTTCTTCCTCCTAATGTATTTTCCAAGCTTCTTGAGGTTTGGCATGACTGGAGAGTCTAAATTCAGGCAGACATTATTAAGCGGAAAATATATTCTGGTCAGGTACCACTTTCTTTCCCAGTTAGTTCCATACATACTTAGCTGGTTTCATCATTGTAGTGTGCTGACAGCTCCTCACAGGAGCGAAATCACTTGTCTGATCTGGTGCCTGGCCTGATTAATTGGTTCACTATGCAAAATGGGCCTACCGAGATCTAACTTTATTGTGTTGATTGAGACAGAACAGGAGGCTCATTTTGTCCCTGTTTCTGCAGCGACACATTTCTGTAAATGCTATTTGTGATGTTGCTAGAGAGATTCAGAATGGTTTTTGCATTATTCTTGTTGGAACTATTTCCCTGGATGTTTCATGCACCAAAGTGAATCTGTGCAGCATACTGCTAGGGTCATCAACTCTGTATTTGTGTACCTCACTGTCTTTCACATTATCCCTTCCCCTAGAATGGCAATAATTGATCACTGCCTAATGTAGGCACTGCCTCAATGAGGTTTTAGACACTTGGCCTGGGAGGACAAATCCAATCTGTGTAATGCTGAATTTTCCTTTGCAATCAGTTGAGTTTGGCACTTCAGAAGACCTGTGGGGAGAGGCCAGTTCTCCCTAAACCAGTCTTTTCCCTTTTTATATTTATTCAATAGGAAATGAGACACCTCCAAAACATAATCCAGTCCAGATATATATTAGACATACACACCTTTTTAGAGCAGGAGTGTCATGAAGGTCAGTAGCTCTGAGAGTACTCTTCCGTGGATGTACCAAGGTGGATCAGAGCTACAGATTCCCAGCAATGTGCTGAGAAGACTTTTTGGTGCCAGGGTCTTCTCTTCATCATTTGCTGAGAAGGTTGTGGAGAGTTTGGAGAAGACCAAAGCCCTACTGGTCTCCACAGAGTGAGCCCACCACACAGATCTGGTGGACGAGGGATCGTCTCTGTGAAATGAGTTGAATGCACTGAGGATCGAGGATAATTCAAGCCGAAAGGGACCTCAGGAGCTCTGTAGTCCAACCTCCTGCTCAAAGCAGGGCCAGCTTTGATGTCAACCTGTTCCTGTGCTGTCCTCATGATGAAAGAATTTTCCCTTTTATCTAGTCTGAACCTCTCCTATTTCAACTTGTACCTGCTGCCTCTCATCCTCCTCACATGCATTGCAAAAAACATGGAGGTAGTTGTTTAGCTGAAAGCTGGCTTTGAAATGTACACAGAGCATAAGGAGAACAAGAAAATAGAATGTCTAAGGAAGATATTCAGATATTCGGTATTTCTGCCACAGTTTGCACATTACTAGCAATTGTTTTGTTGGCTAAGGAATGGTAAGGTGCTCTCTGCCAGAGACTCATACTAGGCTGAGGTGCAAACACTGAGCAAAAGAGGCATTTTCTAGAAATCTGAAAGTATTTGCCAAATACAGAAATATGCAAAAGTCAAAACTGACATTTTAGAAACTATTATGAGTGTTGTTTGGAAGCAAAATGTGACTTTTAGAATTGTAAATAAGTGCTTTTCCTAAGCATACAATTTTTTTCCTAGTTGAATAAGCATAATAACTATAACAATAATTATTCTTGGGAGGACCTCAGACATAGCTCATTACCTTGCCATGTCCAGTGGTCACTGAGCTGTCAGTGGGACGTCTCTCTCTCACCAACCTTATCCTGGTGAGCGATGTCCCTGCCTGTGTTGTGGTTGCTCTCTGCCCCTCATGTGGTAGCCCTGCTCTTACTGTTCCCTAAAGGAATCTGAAACAGAAAAGTTTGATTTTTATGTGCAAACATCATATTTTTTTAAACACCACCTGCTTGCATCTAGTGAACCCAACCTTACTGGTCCTATGCTGAGCAAATGACATGGCAAGCTTGGACAGAGTCCTGGCAGGTAGCCCTGCACTGGGAATCCTTGGGATGGCCAAAGGTGTTGCCTTCAGCTCCTGCCTGCTCTGGCCCAAGCACCAGCCGGGGCAGGGTGCCCTGTCCCCAGCCAGAAGGAAGGCCAGGTAAACCATGCCAGCCCAGGCGCTGCAGTCATGGAGGCATGCACCCTCCACAGACTTGGAGTGCTTGTTTTTAGGAGAGCCAGGGGAGAGAGAGCAAGTGCTCCAGCAAGATGCAATCATGCTTATCTACCATTGCTCTGAAAGCTTGAGTGCATGGTGGTAGCACAGGGTGCGTGGTGATACCACAGATGCTGCTTCAGCTCCTGGCTTCAAGAATCTGTTCCCTAACTGTTGGGCAGGAAATCTTGGGGTGGACTTTGGGACATTTAGACTGGATGTTTGAAAACAACTTCTTTTCTAAAAATGGGAGGAGATGATCTGAGGATGAAATATCTGTCCCTGGAGGGGTTTGGGAGTAAGTTTGACAATCAGCTGTCAGGAATGCATTAGGTGGTTTTCATCCTGGCTTTGGATGAGGGGATCGGCCCTTCTGGCAAGTTTCCTTTTGATTATTCAGTTACCATGAGGCAGTGCCTACCTCTCCTTTGACTATGAAGGGAGCCAAGGAGTGAGACTCGTATCTTGGGACCACAGTTCAGTGCCTGGAGTTAGACAGGATGAGCTCAAGCTTTAGCTGCTCATCCTGAGCTCATTAGTTAGCAAGTTACTAAATCTGCCACTTGAATTATTTCTGATAGGAATGAAGCAGCTGATGTCTGGTGATGCCCATTCATATTCAGCTCATGTTTGAACTTTTCTGGCTGCACATTTGGATGATCCGGTTCACCAGCCTGTTTTATGCATGCTGATCCTGCTCATCAGAGTGCTCGCACAGACTCCAGGCTGTAATTATTCAGCTCTATTATATGAACATGTTGGAGAGTGGATGAAGGTGGGGGAGGAAGAGGACATGATCAGCAGCCTTAGGTTCTAGTTTGACTTCATTCTCCTTTAATTCAATAGTTTTCCAGTTGACCCCGGAGAGAGCAGAGACAGTGTTTGAGAAAAACTCCTCTTGCTGATGTTGATGATAAAGCTGAACCTCTGGTGGTTAGTTGTACCCAACCTAAGTCATTAATCCCTGCACTTCAGGGTAAGTCTCAGTCATTTGCAGAGGACACTTTCACCATTCCCTCGTGATACAGGAAAGACAGGAAGGTTCCTAATATACACACCAGAAAGCAAGCCTGACAATACCTGATTAATCTTCAGAACACTGTATTGATGCTACATGAATAAGTATCATTGCTATTTATCAAATTTCTGCAGCTTGCATAATACAAATTGCTAGAAGACTTTAATACACGGGGAAATCCATCCAATCCAATAGGCAACCAATTTGTCTGAGATTTCTTACAACAGAGAAGCTCTCATTTTTTGCCTCTGCATTCACCTAATTACCTGACTTTGTGCACCTAATTAACTTGCAATGCTGTCAACAAGGGAATCCATGATCTTTCCAAACAATTTTGTGGCAGCTGGAGATGAGCCCTCTGTAGGAAACACACAACCTGGTTTTTTTTTGATTGCTGTGTCCATTTTACTCTATTCTCTTCCTGTGTACCCTTCCAAAAGAATCACAAGTGAGGAGAAACAAAATTGAAGGAAGGGCAGAAGAAATACCATGTACTTCTGAGACTGCATTGTGTAACATTGAATCCTAAAGAGATCATATGTAGGTGAAACGTAGGTTGAAATTCCCTTCACCTTTCATTGCAACAAACAACTCCTGACTATTCATTTCCGTTTACATCTGATGGATTTAACCAGGGCATATTCATTTCGACATCCTTTTTCCATCCTGCCAAGGGCGGTCCTGTACTTGAGAGGATCTTTTCTTGCCTGGCCAAGACATTTCAAGAATTTGTCCAAAGAACAAGCTCCACTTGGCATCTTCAAGGACACTTATGGACTCTTGTACTTGAATATTACAGTGGGAGTCAGGAGTTTTGGGGACTATTTCTGTCTCTGGCACTAATCACTAGAGGAGGGACTCAACAAAAAGGCTCTGACCTTTTAAAAGATAGACTCAAGTATTCACCAAGACCTCCTCTGCTGAGAGATGGAAGAGAGAGCCAGTTGTGGATGCATCATTCCACACCAAACAAATACGTTTAAGTACGTAAAGTAACTCACCTCCAAGGTTAATACTGACTGTCATAATGCCTCTGTACTGCAGTGATGCTCCATGTTGAATGTAGACAATAAGGTTTATTACGTATGATATTTTAGCTGCTAATATATGTCAAGTGTTCTTAAATCCCTGTGCAGGAAGTAAAATTGAATTTGTTGTCATTTTTATCCAATATCAGAAAAAGCAATGATCTCTGCAAAACTTTCCTGCAATGAGAGAGATTTCCAGAAGAAAACCATAACTGCATTAGTACCTCTTCTGAGTCGAGAGTGATTATTCTTGTAGCAGGGGGCAGGAGGATGGAGAGCTCTTGTAATTTATGTACAACTGTGTAGGCTGTTCATATTCACTTAAAGGTCAGTCTTGCCTTGCTCCTATTCATTGGTGTGCATCAGGTTATGTGAGTGGTGGTGTAGTTACAGTGCAGTGCCATGTGGTGCCCTCAAGACTCTCCTTTTCCTGTTTTCACTTTTTTAGCTTTTTAATTCAGGTGCATTAATTATGCTGCCCATGACAATGGGCTAATAAGTGTTTGTTCTCTCTTCTCAGTATTAGCCTATATTTGTCTGTCAAGTCTTTGCCTCTCACACCAACTTGCCTTTTTACTCTCTTCGTGCCTCTTAAGACACGCTGAGTAATACTAATTCCTGGCAGAACTGGGCTCTTAAGTTAGATTTTCCTTGGGTGTGTGTTAAATCTCCCTAGTCTGGGCTATCCTGAATGTTTCAAGCCAACAGTGCATTTTACCTCCTGGCTGGCCAGCGGTAAGTAAACACAGCACCAGTCTGCAGTCCTGTCCTTGCGGCTACCCACGATTAATCTCTTTCCATGCTAAGAATTGGCCATTTGTTCCTACTCTTTGCTCCTTATCTCTTCTCCAGTTTTTAATCCATGACAGGACTTTACCTTTCACCCCTGGATTGCCAAGTTTCTCAATAGCCTCTTGTGCCTGACTTTATCAAAAGCCTTTTGAGAGCTCTGCGGTTTCGTTAACCCTTTCAAGGGATTCAAACTAAAAAGCAAGAGCACAAGAGGAGGATTATTGCTCATGGGAAGTTTGCTGGTTGACACATCTGTCATCGTTTTTGTGTTTTCTTGGCCAAATGGCTTCCAGTTGCAGGAGGGATGTGTGGTTTATATTAACCTGCTTTTCTTGGGGGTGGTCTGGCTGTTTGCTGCTTCACTACATTTTGGGAGGAAGCAGAGAAAGGCCACTCAAGTCTGTGTTTTAGGTCAAGGACTTTCTTTGGTCTCTAGGTCTTTATGTCAAACTCTGAAATGACTGCTCCGGACCCCCAGTCTTGGAGACAGACTTGCATGTATCCTGTCATGCTAATTGTGTGCCTAGTCTGACAGGCACAATTCAGTTGCTTGAATGTGGGCCTGGTGCCATTTAAGATGGCCACAAGTATGTTGTTATGTGCATTATGGCATGGCTATGTAGGTAGATATCACACAGGCCCTATGGGAGATCTGCGTCATGCTGGATAGACAGCTGGAAGTGGGCATGTGAGTTGTCTCCCAAAACCTAGAGTCGGCAGTAGACAGTTTGCAGCATAAGGTTGGGCAAGAGGCCTCCAGAGGTCCCTTCCAACTCCCATTTCCTTGCGTATGCTCTAACACAGTCTTAGCAACGCTTGGCACTTACTGGCATTTTGCCTTCCCTCCAAATCCCACTGCAAGGAGTTAGGGCAGCAAGCTCCCAGGCACTGCAGGGCACTTCTCATTGTGCAGTCTCAGTGGGTGACTGAGTAGGGCTGTCAAAAAACAGGCCCTTCGCTCTGCTCAGAAACTTCTGTTTGCAGTGACTTGCCTTTGCAATTTTGCATAATCATACTCAGCCCCCTCCTGAACCCTATTTCACCACTTTAGCATGTCTCCTTTATTGTTGCCATGTCAATTCTCCACTGATAACATCCCATTTACTGTTGTTCTCCTTTCTTTACTGCCACAGAAGCAGGTCCCAGGTGAAAGGTCCCAAACCCTACATGAGCTAAGCCTGATCACATCAATGTCCTGTCCTCAGCAAGCCCTGAACAGGCTTCCCTTCTTGCATGTTTGTCCTGCCAACTGTGTCTGGGCCTTTTGAAGCTTCACCTTGCAAGATGTCTCTTAAAAAGTGCTGAAGACCCTCAAATCTACAATGACTTCACTTCAAAGTAAGCTGGATGAATTCAGTATCTCTCAGGGCATACCTGACTGGTGTCTCTTGCTTTTGCTCTCCTTTTTACCTGCGATTTTGCCTGTATTAACATCGTCATGGCTGGACTTCTGTTTTCACTTGATATTGTTATCACTGTAAAACTGGCAGACAGTGGAGAGTACAGCCAGTAAGTGAATCCTGGTACGTCTCCCCTTGCTCCTGAGAACCGTGACCATTTCCTTTTTTCCCCCACAGCCCTGACTCTTTGCTGCACTTGCATCCTGCATCCATGCTCCTGGGGACTCGTCATACATGTTCCAGTACTACTCATTATGTAAAGAAAATACAGCAATTCTAAGTGCATCTGGACAGGAGCTTTCTGCATCCTTGGGGCAGGCAGTGGGAATTTCACCATTGGCTTTTGTATTTTTTTAATTTTTTTATTTATCTACCCCTAGCTGAAATATATACATATATTAATTATATACAAAGTACTTTGGGCATAAATAAATATACAGTTTTGTTTTATGTAGCACAGTCACCATACAATGAATAGAACAGGAGTTTCAAAGCACGGACTGAAATCTCTGGTTGTCACAAAGAATCGCAGAGTTCCCAGAAGTAGTAAAAAATTTAAGGAGAAAGGTAATATATTTCAGTCACTACCTGTAATCCTCATGGGCATCAAAAGACTCTGGAGGATTCTGTTATACATAGTGAAGAGTCTGAAGAAATACCACCAAGAAATCAATTCCCAGCTCATAAACAAGCAGCTAGCAGTTTACAAAGAAACACCTACCACCAGGATATATGACAGTCCTACAAATACAGCTACCTCTCCTGAGGCAGCTGCATTAAGAAAGATTTAACCCTTCAGGCAGTGGTCAGAAAACCAGCCAGTTCTTGGAAATGTCTTGTTTAACCATTTTGTGTCCTTAGGAATCAAACACCAAAAACGTGTTTCCTGGGCAAGAGCCAAGGGCTTACTAAGGACAATGGTTTTATCCCAAGCTCTTGTTCAGGAGTCAAAGCAATGGTGATGTTGTGTAAATACCATTAATAGTTGCCAAAACAACAAACCTGACAACAACGGATAATATAATACAACGGTTTGAAAAAGAAGAGAGACATTCAAACCAATGACGTCACTGTTCATGCCAGGTAGAGACCCTGAAGAAGAGCAAATCTGTTATTGCCAGAGCACAGGAAAGTGCCCTCTACAATGTGACCTCCTCATTTCTTCACCTTTTGCTGAGGTTTGACAGCTTTTCATTAAAGTCTGGCATTTAGTCATATTAGTGTTCCAGCTGCCTTGCCTTTCTGAAGTACTGTTGCTGACCAGGGGATATATCAGTTTATCGATTTCACAAAATACCTGTATTTTTTGGTAGGATTTTTTCCAGGAATTTTTCTGATGGTCATAAACCCAAGTTGTTCTGCTTATATTCTGTTTGAACTTTTCTAACAAGATCAAAAGTGTTAATCTGAAGCACAAAATTTGAAAGATTGGAAATTCAATTGCATACCCCACCTTCTTGCAGCCAAAAAGTATTGGCCAACAAGGTATGAAACCTGGTGTAAAGCAGTACTACCCTGGCCGGAGGAGGATTAGGAAAAAAGTAGGTACCATTTGCTGGAAAGGCAAAGGTTTTATACACAATAGGGGAACTGAACATCATTTCCTTAAATGTCAGCAGAATGAATAATCACATAAAATAAAACTTAAAAAAATCTTTTCTGCACCTGAAAAAATAGAATACTGCTGTGGGATTCCTGCAGGAAGCATATGACTTAGACTTAAATCTGAGCAAATCAGATTTTGCTCAGCTCAGCTTGAAAGCATCCAAAGAAAAAACGACCTGCTTTTCTGTTCCATAAAAACACAGCTTTTCCTCTATTTAATTTTGGGACTAACAAAAGGGGAAGATTGTTATGAGTCAGAAGCAAATTGCTTTAGTATGAAATAATTTTTATTAAACTCACTCACCTCAACTGTTTTAATTTAGCTTTCTTAAGTGCATTACAGAGAAACTTTATCCAACCTTGATGCTCTCGTGTCTCAGGGATTATATATCAAGCTCATTTTAAATCACAGATTTAACACATCATGTGTCAGCTTTCAGCACCTGATAAATGTTATGGGTTTCCTAATGCTCTTGCAGAATTGGAACCACCAGTCATTTGGCTCTCCAACTGTTGTTTGACTATGTGGCATTAAAGGCTGAATATTTTATTAACAAAAGGGAAACAACCCTTAAATTAAAATAAAATAGTCCACCCAATAGCCCAACTGCATAATGCTCAACCTCAGATCCAATTTGTGCTCTTAGCTGTCTCCAGAATACACAAATTGGATAGTTTTGACAAATAAAACTCTCTTCTAGTAACATGCTAAAGGGGGATCAGATTCAATAACCTGCCAGAAGTCCCACCTGCTACAATCTAAGGATGGCTTTTTAAAAGGGAAATAATCATAGCAAGAGACTTTTGGGAGTTGAAATAATAAAATGCTGCAGTTTGCTAAGAGCGAGCGGCATCATTTTGGGCACTTCGCACAGCAAGACTGAATCAAACAAACTTTCAAGCATAAACGCTGAAACTGAGTGGAAATAGCCCCAGAATCATGGACACAGTAGTTGGAAGGGACCTCTGGAGGCCTCTTGCCCAGCCTCCTGCTCAAAGCCGGACCACTGCCAACTCTAGATTAGGTCAGATGTGGCTTTGCTAGCCAAATTTTGAAAACCTCCAAAGACAGAGGCTGAGCTGCCTCTGTACAACCTGTTCCAGTGCTGCACTACATTCCTCATGAAATTACGCTTTCCCTGCTGTCCTTCCCAAGCTGCAGACTGGCCATTGCCTTCTCTGTATAGCACTGTGCTCCCGAGAAGAGTTTGGCTCCATCATATTTATCATTCTCCATCAAGGAGTTGTAGGCAACTGCTCAATTTCTCCTTTAAATCCCTTTGGCCAGTCTAAATGAGCCCAGCTACCCCAGCCTCCCTTTCTAGAAGTGCAGTGGGTCCCTGACCTTGTTCATAGAAATGTATTGTGAAGCTGGGGATCCAAAGAAACCCAGGCATGATGTTCCCATAGTGAATGCAGCAGGCAAATGCTGTTCTTAATGCATGGTCAGAAGTAGGTCTCACAGTCCTTTGGAGACCTGCCCAGTGATGGAAACCTCCAACTGACTGAAATAAAGAGCACAGCCTTTTTGGCAGAGCAAGGATGAGGTTGGTTCATGCAGAAGGGGAAGAGGAGGGTTTGACAGGGCCATCATCTTTGGAGAAATTGCCTCCTGCCAAAACTTTCATTCCTCTGAAAGCATCTCAACCCAATTAGATTGTAATTTAATCTCCTGTGTCTCTTCTCAGGGTGATTCAGTTTGCTGTGGGTTTTATTTGCACATATGTGGTTTGTAGTTAGGGGGATACCGGCTCTCTGTCTACAAGGACTAAGGGAACTGGCTGAACGTTAAACTGGTGGGGGCAAGCACCTGCTGCACAATAAATGCATCCCCTGCTTTTCTAAATCTCCCTCTTTCAATCCCTGCTCTTTCTTCTTCCCTCATTAATTTTTCCCTATTTCTTAATTTTCTTTTTCTGGCTCTCTACTCCTCTTTTAAAAACAAACACGTCTTTTTCCCCATTCTTGGTTTCTTTCCCCATCCTCTCTGGTCCCTGCCCTTCACAGCTGTGCATAAGTCTTGATGCCAGCATTTGAGCCAAACTTGTGAACCCATGCAGCTCACATCCCAACTGCATTTATAAACTAAAGGAAAAACTCCCACTATCTGCAGTGTGTCTGTTAAGCTGAGGTAGATTTGTAAGGGAGATGTATTAGAGCCAATGCTAGAAAGCACTTGCTACATGTTCACAAAACGTCACCAACAAGGGAAGGGCAGCTAGCTTTCTGGGTTTCTGGGGATGTGCTCTCTGTCTCCGCTGTGGTGGTATTTGTAGATTGTAGCACATTTGTCCATAATTCACGGATGTCAAGCAGCCCAACTGGGGCAGCCGCTCTTACCGGGAGAGCAGATGTCCAGAAATCCTGACATATCCAATGTGCACAGGAACATCTGTGCTGTAGTGTCGGAGCAGTCGGATGGAGGCTCCTGGGAAGCCACAGGGGATCCTCGGTTGTGGCAGTAACATCAGCTACTGCGTGACCCCGGCACAGAGGGTCTGGAGGGCATGTCCCTCCGCTCCTGCAGGCTTTTGCAACCACAACAAGCAGACAGTGTCAGGGAAAAATAGAGGGCTGAGGAGATTTTTATCTGTGCCAGAGGCTTGCTATGTTGCTGTGGATGTCACTGCATTTTTGGTGCCTGGATTCGCTAGCTGCAGCACAGAAATTGTGTTCCCTTTCTGCTTTTCCACTCAGATCATCAGCAGTGTTGCTGAGAATTTCCTGGTGTCCCTTAAGCCCAGCGGAGACCCACTCTTCAATTGCACATCCCCTGAGCCACGAGGGAAACCGGCAGCACAGTATGGAAGTATGTGGCATTCCTCATTTTTTTGTGGGTTGAAAATAAGCAGGTTTATTCATAATAGATCTGAGGTCTTTTTAACCACTGTGGAGGAAAAGATGTGCCCTAAGCCCAAGTTTTACAAAGTCCCACGTAGGTGACACTGGAACAGTGAGGACATGATGCCAAACCCTCGGGGCTGCTGTCAGAGCCGGTGGCACTCACTCCTTCACTGGTGTCCTGGCAGCGGCAGCCCCTGTACGGCAGGATCCTCACTGCCCTCTCAGTCCCTGCGTGAAGCACTCTCCATCTCTAAAGCCAACAGGGGTAGGCGTGGAGTGGCTTTCATCAGCAAGGAGTCCTCACACCCATCCTGCAGGGCTGTTCTGAGTTTTGTCTAGAAACATGGTGCTTTCAGACATGGCAGGGATTAGGGTAAAAAAATCCCAGAGCCAATGCTGACACCACATTTACGGGATCTAAGGCGGCGCCAGTCTGTAAGGCATGGTGGCACATTTACCTAACAGGGAAAGCAAAAGCAGGGGAATGAAGGCATCTCACTGTAGCTTCTCCGAAAGAGGCATGGCATTGATGGTGATATCTTCACCACTAGATATTGCTTTCCCCAGGGAACTAGGCAGCCAGGAATAACACCATATAGCTGACAACGGAGAGGGAGCAATCACCACCCCAAACTTCCTAAATAGCATCCAGCATCCCTGACAATCACAATGACCGTCACTGGAGCAGGTGGGTGATAGACCATGGCAAGGGCTAGATAGAGGATACTGTTTCAGCCTCACCGAGTGTTGTTACCAGGCCACACGTATCTCATGTTGTCAACAGGCCACAGACACAGTGTGTTACAAGGTGCAGGCTCTGGGTTAGACACACGTCCAGCACAGAGAGAGAGACTGTGATCTGGTCATCTGATGCGTCTCCCTCTTCCATGATCTCATTGCTGGCATCTGTCAGCACCATCCTCCGGGGAAACCCCTCACTGATAAAAGGTCTCGACTCCCGTCAGGAAGACAGTGCTGCTCTCACTGCCCTGGCCAGACGTGGGGAAATCCAGCCTCCCCAGACAGATTGGTTTCCATGTTTGGTCTTCTACAGCAGTAGAAGAGATGATGTCTCCATAAAGGAGCACCAAAGTGGGCCTGGGTGGCTCTCCTCATGTTGAGGAGCTCCCCAGCAGCTCTAAAACAAATGGCATGTCCGGTTGGAGATGAGCATGCTCATTTTTGGTTACCTGGGCTTTGCAGCCTGGCAGGATGCTCCGCTCCTGACACATTGGGTCCAAAGTCTGACCCAGCTAAAACTCTTTTTAACTAGCTTAAAGAAAATGTATCTATTATAGACATAGAGAGAGAGAGAGAGCGCTATTTTTATTGTAGATAATAAGTTATACGCAACTTTGCTAATGTGGAGAAATCTTTTGTCCTGCTCAGCGCATGGAAAGTAAGCATGACTTCGCTCAAAATTTTCTGTCTGATTTCAATATTCTGCATTTTTTATCCTCTCAGACTCCTGGAAAGGGAGCAGTCATCCCGCATTGCATCCCCAGAGTTTTGTGACGGTCTCTTCTGCAGCACCCTTGGGGCTCCTTAGAGGAGAAGTGTCATATGAGGGAAACCACCTCAGCTGGGGCTTTCAGAAAGATAGATGTGCTGAAATTAAAGGCCGCTTTTGACAATGTTACGTTAGTAAACAGTCCCTTCCCTTGCTAGTCCTAGGGAAGAGCTCTCTCCTGGACAGGAATGCAGCTCTCCGTGTCACATGCAGAACACCCGAAATTAGCTGAGGGGTTTGAAGTCTTTGCCAGCAGTGCTCAAGCAGCATTACCTCCTGGCCAGGTGCCCGGGCCCTCTCTGTCCCTGCTCGGGAGCCACAGCTGGCAGTGGCTGTTAACCCTTGAGGTCATCACCCGATCCCCTAGTCAACACTGAAAATGATGGGGAGCTTTGCAGATGTTCTCAGTCAAAGCTACCCCTACCTGCCGAGCCTGGGGGAGAAACGCACACGGGCTGAAGGCCATGTGGAAGAGCTGACAGCTACTGATGTGTTGAAGAGGAGCCCACAGAAATGCGGGGTCCCACAAGGCCACACAAGCTACATGTTCGTGCTGCGGTTGGAGAAACCCCAGAGGAGAAGCAGGCTTCTGCTGTGCTATGTGGTTTACAGATGCAGTGCATGCAAATAGTCAAGGGAATCTGCCATCCCCAAAGAGTTTAGCATCCAGGAGGAACTTAAAAGTACTACTGGGATCTCAGCTCCACCTGGCTTTTTTCTTAAAGGTGATGACTCCCTGCAAGCAGCATAACTTGAATCATTGAATATGCCCTCAATGGTGACTAGAAATTGAAGGAGCAGCTGGAATATCTTTGTTTCTCCGCTTGCAGGGATCTGGTTGGGATCACTGTTCTCCAGCTGCCTTGGCTGGATCACCGTGTGTGTTGACCCTGAGGGACTCCCCATTTGGGACTCTTTCCATGACTCTGGTGCTTGGCAGGATGCAAAGCCTGACTGCCACGTGCAGCCTCCCTCCCTGCCTTCTCCCTCTGTTCCCTGTTCAATAATGCTAAATATCTCGTCCCAGGAACTGATTTCATCTCATGCTTGGCTTCACATCTCAGGCCCCAGGAGAAGCTCTGCATGTCTCGCAGCTCATCAGAAAGGATGCCTAATAACAAAATGAGCGTCTCCATCTCGTTCCCTGACCTGGTATTTCCTCATGCACAGTCCCTCCGAAATAAGTCTTTATGAAATAAACTTGCAAGTGTCACTAGCTCCAAACTCCTCTGTGCCACCACTTCCCCCAGCCTTGATGTCCTCCTCTGATATCTTCTCCTTTAACGGCCATAGTCAGAGCAGGCTGGTGGAGGTGTTGGCCCAACATTGCCGGGCAGGCCGGTGGGCTGACATACACACTTCTTAGCTCCACTCCTGGCTCTCCATTTTCCACGCTCATTGCAGTGACAGGTTGATACGGCGTGGGTGGTCTGGGAAACAGTGGCACAGACGGGAGACCCAGACAGCCCGTTTGGGAGCGCAGCAGTAGGGCGAGAAGCAATGAGATTCCTGGAGAGCGTTGGAGCTGCAGGGGAACTGCAACCACAACTGGGAAACAGAAGTAAACTTGCATAAATCACTCCACATGCCACATTTATTCCTCCGGTGCTCATACAAATGGCAGAGCTCAGCTACAGCTTGGAGTTTATTGGATTGCTGCTGGGCTAACAAGATTCATGGGAAAATTAAAAATTGATCAGATGAGCTAAAACAATGTGTTCTGCTGGAAAAAGTTGACTTCAAGTAATTTTGCAACTTGGAAAAGTATTTTTTTGAACCACGCTTGACATTGCTGAATACATATTGTTTTGCAACTGGACCAGCGTGACAGGCAATCGCTGCATGCTTGAAATGGAAGTGAAACATTTCAGTTGTGCTGACTGGAATCTTTCAGGTTTACAGCTTGAAAAATGCTTCTGTGATTGTGGCTTTTCATTGCAACTCATCACAGATTTGTTATTTTTTCTTTGCTACCCTAACAAATTTCACAAGGAAAGAAATCATGCTCTGCCCAGCTCTGGCTGCAAGCACTTCGGGGCCAAACACTGTTTTGCAGGGAAGTCTGTAGTGTGTACATTTAAAACAAGGGCTACTCCAGGCCCAGTTGTGCAACTGGCTGTTTGTTTAACCCAAACAGTAGTATTAACAGTCAACAAGTCAAAGCAACTGTAGCTGCTCGAGTCCCCAACAATGACATCTTGCAGTCTGGATGCAAGTGTCCCCACCAGGCATTGCCTACCTGCACCATGGTCTGGGTCTGCTTCTGGTTTTGCAAAGCAGAGACAGCATGGGCCCCATTCAGCTGCCAGTACAGAGGCACATAGCACCATTTGAGGTCCTCTGCAGGCACTGGATCATCTGTATGGGCCTGGTGACTGTGACGGGGACCTAGGGCAGATTCTGACCCATACAGAGCAGGTAGGCTGTGAAATGGCATTGCCCACCTCTGTTCAGGCAGCAACACTACACTGTCCTCATCTGCTTAAAGAGAAGACTCATCTCTACCAATATTACTGGGGGAGTGAGATTATGACTGTGTTCATACCCCTTCCTACAGACCTTCTCCCCACTGCTGAGGCAGTTGGGTCTGGTGGGTGGATCTCATTGTTCTCCTGACCTTAAGCACCACGATTAAACCAGATAGTTAATGTAAGCAGCTCATGGCCTGGACAGGAATACC